>NC_133772.1:102029899-102222322 GCF_003597395.2 Chelonoidis abingdonii | reverse complement strand
ACATAAAATGTAAAAACTTAAATATCTTAGAAACAGTAGCCAATCAGTTGTTTTAATTGTCATATTTGAATTCAGCACATCAAAATACATAATAAATACCACATTTTATCTCTGAAGCAGACGACTTCTCAAAAATTGTAGACCAGTGTTATCCTAAATAATGCAGTTTCATGAAATGTACAAAAACACAGTTAAACTCAGAAGTAATGTGCTTAAAATATGTTCAAGAAATCACTGCCTATAGTTTCAGCTCAGCCTCTTCTAAAATATAGGTTGTGTTTTGATTTTATAGGCTTTCTTCCTAACAGAATGAATTCAGCTCATGCAGATTTAGAAAATGCTACTTTTTTGTTTTAATTGGTGGTTGAAATTATAAAAAATGTTATCCTTTTTGTGGTTTGGTCCTTTAAGTATCTACAGTAGCATCCTGCCAGAATTCCATTAAACATAATAAATTCCTTCATTGATTATAAATCAGTTAGAATTCTCACTCTTTTTGTAACCAGAATAGGTCATCTACATGTATTTCAAGACATGGCCAGTTTCCAGAGTGTCCTGAAAAATAGAAGATGAATAAAACACTTGTACAATGAACAGAAAGCTGTCCTTATTGAACTTAAATCTGACCTTCCAGATCATAGAAGAACAGTCTGGGAATTTTTTAATCCACAACAGATTTCCAACATTATACTATTTTCCATTAAAGCATATCATGTGTTTGTGCATATGTGCTTCTTTAAGTATTTCTAGGAAGTATTTCAGATTGTCCCCCGACCAAAATTAATCTGCTTCATGGAGAATTTAGTGCTTTCACTACTTTTACCTTTAGGATCCTCTTCAAGGAGCCCAATACTGTTGTTCTCTCTAGTAGTAGAAGCGTCTAATAGCAGAAATTAATCAGCTGTGAGGATGCAGTCCAGCTGCAGGTTCTTCAGAAGGCTCAGTGCTGGAATCCACTCCCAAACTTCCTGTAAAGAACCCAGTAATCCAACTTCTCACCTTGGACTTACTGCACTGATTTGTTTAGAGTTTTGTTCCTTTTCAATAGAAAAGGTCCAAACAGTTTGTGCCTTTATTGGGTACCTACATTGCTCTACCTTTGTTTACACTACAGCTATGTTTATCTGGTGCATTTCATAAATTAGATAACAATAGACCCATGCCAACTGGGCAGTTGCACAAGTGACACCCAAAGCATCATTCATTTCTGGTTCCTTAACACAGCAAGATGAACATAAAAACTTGCTAGGGAACAATAATACCTAATGGTGAATCATGTACCTCAGAACCAAAACAATATTAATCCTGTACCAAAACTTTGTTTAAACTGGTTTCGCCATTCTTAGAGGAAGAACAGGAGGAAAAAAAACCCTTTCCCTAATTTGATACATTTTTATGGTTGTCTTGTTACAAAAAAAATGGCTCATTTATAAATACAGCAATTCTGTCTCTGCTTAGTCCTAATGTTGTTCCTTGCCTTGTAAATTTCAGGGAAGTCATACAATTTTTTATTTATTCTATATAGTCTTGTTTTCTACTGGGGCTTTGATAGTTTTGATATCATTTGGCGGAAGGAGATGTAGTTCATGGGGATGGGTTGTACAAAAAGAAAACTAATTTTGCTGCTTGTCAATGTAGTTGTTGTCAACATGGTCGTAGTAATTTTTCTAGAATATAGTCAACCTAAAATGCATGGGTTAAGTAGGCTCGTAAAGTGTAAACAGTTCAATTTTCCTTTTTGTTGTGTAGTCTTACAGGTAAAGATAATTTGTCTGCTTCAACATTTTTTAAATTATTGCCTTGTCTACACTAGAAAATTTTATCACTTTAACTATGCTGGCATAGTTTAAACAATACAGTCCTAGTGTGATAGCAGTTATACCAATATTACATATTCCTGTATGGAAAGAGGAATAATTTATACCAGTGTAAGGCACATTTATAACCAATATAACCATTGTGGTTTAAAAAAATCCTACCAAAACCAAATAGTTATACTGGTAAAACTTTTAGATGTAGACGTAGCCAAACAAAGGAATAGAAAGGGGGTACCCAAGGTGTTGAGATTTTGAGATATATAAATAATTAACCACAAAATTATGTTAAAAGAACTTTATTAAGGTTGCAAAGTCAAGCACTCAAAAGTTAGGAAATGTCAGAATTCAGGATGCCCATGTAATCTTTGTTTATCCCCTTCTCCATATTCATTATGATTGATTATGTACTCCCCACTCCCCTTCTTATTCAGCACACAAGATGGACTTACTCTGGAGGATGAATCAGGATTGTATAGTGAAGGAGATTTGTTTGTAGGACCCCTACTTTATTTGTGGCAAAAGTTGGAAGGTACATAGTGAATAAGGCAGGGAACTGCAGGATGATCTCATGGTTAGGTAGCTGGATACTGTCCTGGGGAATTGGATTCTATCCCTGCCTTGCCATAGTATTCCTTTGTGCTGCTAGGCAAAACACTGAAGCCATACTTTTCATACATGGTCTCTAATTGTGCATTCTTCATTTTCTGAGTGCCTGACTTGAGACCCTGGAGTCTGATTTGCAGAAGTGCCGAGCATTCACAGAGTGTCATAAACAGATAGTAGGAGTTAATAGAACAGAAGTACTTTTATATCTCTTTTGACTGGAAAGGGTTAACAAGTTCAGTAAGCCTGGCTGTCACCTGACCGGAGGACCAATCAGGGGACAAGATACTTTCAAATCTTGAGGGAGGGAAGTTTCTATGTGTGCTGTTAGAATTTGGTGGTTCTTCTCTCTGGGTTCTGAGAGTGACCAGACGTGCAACCAGGAGTCTCTCCAGTCTCTCCGATACAGGCTCTTATAAGTTTAAAATAGTAAGTACTAGGTAGATAAGGCGAGTTAGGCTTATGTTTGTTTTCTTTATTTGCAATTTGTGCAATTGGCTGAAGGAGTTTAATTGTGCATTTGGTTGGAAGGATGTTAATTGTTTGTTTGGCTGGAAGGAGTTCAGATTTGTATTTTCTGAAAGGATTTTAATATGTACTTGTATACTTAGGGCTGGAGGATATTCCAGTGTCTATAGCTGAAAAACCCTTACCTAATCTGTCTTAAATTTACAAAGATATTTTTACTGTTTTTCTCTCTTTAATTAAAAGTTTTTTTTGTTTAAGAACCTGATTGTTTTTTTATCTCTGGTGAGACCCAGAGGCTGGGTCTGGATTCACCAGGGAATGGGTGGGAGAAAAGGAGGGAAGGGGGGGAGAGAGGTTAATTTTCTCTCTGCTGTTGGGATTACTGTCTTCTCCAGAGAGAGTCTGGAGGGGGAGAGAGAAGGAGGAGGGAAGGTGAATTTCTTTCTCTGCTTTGTGATTCAAGGAGTTTGAATCACAGTAATCTTCCAGGGTAGCCCAGGAGGGGAAGCCTGGGAGAGGCACGTGGGGGAAAGGGTTACTTCCTTGTGTTAAATCCAGGGATCTGGTCTTGGGTTCTCCCCGGGGCACGGTTTATGGGAACCAGAGTGTACCAGGCACTGGAATTCCTGGTTGGTGGCAGCACTACAAGTACTAAGCTGGTAATAGAGCTTAGAGGAATTCATGCTGGTACCCCATCTTTTGGACGCTAAGGTTCAGAGTGGGGAATTATACCATGACACAGCTGCACCTGCAATCAGTCAGAGCTGTGCTTTAAAACATAGGCAGTATTATATAATAGACTCTCTTGAAAGATCAGTTTCTGAGTGTCTCAAATTGGACACCCAAAATTAGTGGATAATTTGGCCTTAATTTCTTTGTGTCCCAGTTCTCCATCTCTAAAATGGGAATAATATCCCTTCATTTTAGAGAAGTCTTGTGAAAATAAAATAATTTATTTTTTAAGCACTTGGATATGATAGTGGTAATCACTGTAAAGGCCCTAAGGAAATTTAATAATTCTGCCTTCAATGCAGGGTTTGAAGTGTGTGCAATAAATATGGCCTCAGGCCCCTCCTTGAACAATGAGGAGAAAACAAAATGTTAAAAGGCTACTCATTAAGTGAGCACCATCCATTCTGTGCACTGAATGAGACAGTTGTCCCTCGGAAAAAATAGTATATGATCATGTAAATAAAGACTATATCATCATGCATACAGATGGGCGGGCAAATTAAGATTACACAGACAGCTTTAATTCTGACATTACTTACCTAGTGTGTGCTTGACTTTGTAACATTAATGTTTTTTTAATGTAATTTTCTGCATAGATAATTTCCTAGGTTTTAAAAAAAGGAAACTGAAAAAAACAGAAATTCATAATATTGACACCCCCATGAGCCATTGTCAGGTATGGAAACTTTAGACTGCATAGACTTCTGCCGCTTAAGCTGACAGAATAACTGATAGCATTAGGAGGTTATTGTCCTCTATGTGGAACAGCATAGTGGGTGAGGGATGCTTTGCCAGTGGGTTTCACAGCAGAGGAATGGGAATGTGACAGTTATGGCAATTTCCTGCAGTATACTGAACAAACCTTATTGAATTAAGTTTATTAGGAGTTCAGTGTATTAATAATGCAAATGTTTATGTATCATTATGGGATATTATGTAATTTCTCTGGAGGGGGGGAGAGACATGACTAATATAAGTCTTCTGAAGTGTTCTGAGCTTCAAAGTATTCTTAAACAATGTGCCAGACAAGAATAAACTTTTAGTTGAGCGGGTTTCATAGGAAATACTTAGGAGGAGGGGAATATATACGCCCATCTCTCGACCCAACCTTTTGAAGCTACACCCTCAGGAGAAACCCATTGTCTGCTAATTTCCTATTCTCAGGGTTCCAAGATCAAAGGCTCAAACTGCGTAAAGGAACAACTCTCAGATTCATGGGCATTCTTGTTCTGAGCAAACAGTGTTAGGAATTTAAAACCTCTGTGTGGGAATTTGAAGGACTGATTCCTACCAGAGCCCTTGCTAGAGTTGAGGTGATATCTGGTAAGCCTATTAGCATGCATTAGGGCCTTTTATCATTTTTAATATGTTTTCTCTGTAATGTCTTCACCTTGAGAATACATGTACTTGCCTAGGAAGAGCTGTGTGTGGTACTTTATATCTGTGGGCAATTACACTGTTTATAGTAGTGTTGTTCATTGCAAGGTCCACGCGCCAGTGGCGGCTCCCATCAACCCTAAATGTGGCTCCTTGTTGATCGGTATCAACTGTTGTCAGATTTCTTTTCCGATTTCCTCCACCATTCTCATTATGGTTGTCAGACATTTGCAGCCCTTTTAGATGCTTTAGAATTGCATTTTTGTTATTGAAATCAGCATACAGGATTTCCTCAGAAGCCAGAAAACACTCTTTAACAATCTCTGCATCAGTAAATGCCTTTTTATGTCTTGCTAAAATCCATGAAATTCGAAAGATGCCTCTGTCAAACATTCTGCAACGGACCTCGATCTCTGTATTCTTTTTTGCTGGCCTTTTTAGTGAAGCAGCAAGTTGTTCAATTTTACTTAAGTTACTTCCAGGTGTTCTGATTATGCTAAACTGGAGAGTAAAATTGTGGAACTTCAGACAAATGACATCATGAAGTCTGAACTTAAGACGTGTTTATCATTTCTGGATACACAATACCCATCTCTGAAACATTGTGTGCACAAATGCTGTCATTTTTTTGTCAGTACGTATACCTGTGACTCCACATTTTCAGAAATGAATATTGTGAAAAACCAAACAAAACGGGAACAAACTGACCAACGAACATTTGGACTGCCTTACTAGGATTGTGATGACAGATTACAAATACTGCATGAACAAAGTCAAGGAGGAACAAGCACACTTTCACTCATCCAGTTTTTAAAGTAAGTTTTGCATTATGCTGCTCTTAAAAAGTTTACTCTCATAGGTGCCTTTTTAATTCCATATTTTTTCCTGGTTATTTTATAAAAGGAGTATTGTTTTATTGTTTTAGTTACACAAGTGGCTCTGTAACATTACATCATTAAGGAGTACTAAGCAATGTGTTAATTTAGTAGTTGATGTGGCTCTCACACTGGAGGTTTTCTGCCAGAGTGGCCTCCACTTCAAAAATAGTGAAGAACACGGGTTTATAGGCTCTGAGGAGAAAACAAAGCAGATCACCTGAGGTAGTTTAACTTTCTGGAGAATTCACAGTGTAAGCAGAAAACCCTGCAGCCTGAAAAAAACTTGGTCAACAGGAAGAGAGCTGGGTCTTTGCCCAAGAGAGGTAACAGCTGCGCAGCTGAGATCCTAAAAGTGGATGTTCCTGATAGACCATGAGGCGGAAATACAGAAGCAGTTGCCCTGAACTGTGACAGATGAGGCTCAAGAATCTTGGGTTTTATTCCAGGTTCTGAAGGGGAGTGTGCTCCTGTGGGCACAGACCGTTCTGCCCATTCCTCCCAAGCATGACGCCTTCCACCCCATCTGCTCTAACCTGTCCTTGTCCCAATTGGACTGTATCTTTCTCATCCCTGGCTTCTTTTTCCCAGTCCCATTCTCTTCACCTAGGCCTGTCCCAGTCTCCACTCCTCAGGCTTCTTATTTCAGTCCCAGTTCTTTCTCTGCTGTCCCCCAGTCTCAGTCTCCTTGCCCAGCGATTCCAAATTCTACCTGTCGTAGCTTTCCTACTCAGATTTGAACCTTAGCATTCATAACCTGAGAAGCTAGCATAAACTCCTCTAAGCTTAATTACCAGCTTAGATCTGATAACCTGCCACCAACCAGGAATTTCAGTGCCTGGTACACTCTGGTCCCCCCAAAACCTTCCCTGGGGACCCCAAGAACCCAAATCCCTTGGATTCTTAAAACAAGGAGAAATAAACCATTTCCCTTCCTGCTCTTTACTTCCTCCAAATTGTCCCCCCTGGGTATGCAGAGGAGATTTCCTGCTCTAAGCGCTTGAAACACAAAAGACCGAGAGGACAATTACCTTGCCCTCCTTCTTTCCCCCCTCCCGCAGTCTTTCTCGCTGAGGAGAGAACAAGTAATCCTCACAGAAGTTCCTATCTCACGTCCAAACTAGAAAAAGAAAAAGTCAACAAGTTTTTAAAAAAAAGAAAGAGAAAAAGACAAAAAAATAATAATCTCGGGTTTCGTAAAGGACAAACAGGGTATGCTTAAAAAGAAAAATATGAATAAACGCCTTCTTCAAAAGATATTCCAATTCAAAGTACTCTATAGCCAAAATACACGGTACAAGACTCCACCAGCCAGATGCAACAGATGCAACAATACAGCCAAACAATTTTAAAGACTATACTTGGCGTACCTGTAGTTACACTTAGAAGACAGAAGACTTAGAAAGGAGTGGCTGAGAGAGCACAGAACAGACAAAGACCCAAGACCAAGAAAAACCCACAAATTCACTCCCTTAAGCTTTGAAAAATCCAGTTTCCTGATTGGTCCTCTTGTCAGGTGTTTGGTTCCCTTTGTTAACCCTTTACAGGTAAAAGAAACATTAACCCTTAGCTATCTGTTTATGACACTACCCACTTCTTCTTGCCCCAGTCAGCTATACCTCGTGTCACACACAGCTCCTTGTCCAGTTTGTGTATCCACCCACCCACTCACACATGCACATTCTTCATTCCCATTGCTAGTCCCCCCCTCCCTGGACTCGTTGTCCAATCTCAGGTCTTCCCATCCCCTCTGAGCTCCTTATTTCAGTCTCTTTAACAAGACCGTCTTAAGTCTCCCCCACACCTTGTCAGATCTCAATCTCCCCACCTTCTTGCCTAGATCATCCTTATCGCCTCTTCTCTCCTCTCACCTCAGCTCGCCGTCTGATTTCAATCTCTCCCACCCACTGGTTCCTAGTCTCTCTCTCTCTCTCTTCCCCTTCACACAATTTCTCTCTTTGCCAAACCAGTCCTATGTATCTCTACTTTCTACAGGCCCCCTTTCTTAGCCGCCTTGCCTAGCTGTCCCAGTCTTTCTCTCACTCCCAGTTTCAGTCTTTGCTTGACTGTCACTCTCCCAGTTCCTTTCCTATGCCAACTCACAGTCCCAGTTTCCTTTCCCCCTAACAGCCTCTAGTCTCAGTCTCCCCATCCCTTCTGCAGGTCCATGTCTTGTCCCCTCTGCATATTGAATCATAGAAGTGTAGGACTGGAAGGGACCTTGAGAGATCATCTAGACCATTTTCCTGTACTTAAGGCAGGACTGCATAATAATTAGACCATTCCTGACAGGTATTTTTCTAACCTGTTCTTAAAAATCCCCAACAATGGAGATTCTACAACCTCTCTAGGCAATTTGTTCCAGAGCTTAACTACCCTGACAGGAAGTTTTTCCCTAATATCCACTTGCTGCAATTTAAGCCCCTTGCTTCTTGTCCTATCCTCAGAGGTTGATGAGAACATTTTTTTCACCCTCCTCCTTGTAACAACCTTGTATGTATGTGAAAACTGTTATCATGTCCCCCCGTCCTGGTCTTCTCTTCTTCAGACTGAATAAACCCAACCTTTCAACCTTTCCTCATAGGGCATGTTTTCTAGACATTTAATAATTTTTGTTGTTCTCCTGTGGACTTGCTGCAGATTGTCCATACCTTTCCTGAAATGTGTAGCCAAGAACTGGAAACAATACTCCATCTGAGACCTTATCAGTACATAGTAGAGTGAAAGAATTACTTCACAGGTCTTGCTTACAACACTCCTGCTAATGCATCCCAAAATGATCTCTTTTTGCAGCAATGTTATGAATTAGGGCATGTCTGTCCTTAACTTGTGAAGAGAATGTGGGGCCTGTGAAGGCCTGGAAGATAGTGCTTGTGTTGCCAGTGGTTGCTGGTATTTGGGAGCTGACCCACAGCAGACACAGATAAGGCTTCTTCACAGTAAGGGAAGGTGGTAGCAAGGTACCTCACAATCCTGGGTCCCTCCAGGAAGCATCACATCCCTCTTACTCCTGCTATGGTGAGACGTACAGTATGCATTGGCATAGCAGAAACCAGGGATGGAAGGAGAGGCAGCCACGGGGACCAACAGAGCAGTTTGATAGTGAAGGAGGATCCAGCAACTGAAGGAACAAACTGTTCATTTGGAAATACACTCTCCCTGCAGAGCAGGGAATTGCTGGCTTAGAAGCCTTCCCCCTAAGCCATGAGGTTTGAGAATGGTCTAGAACTGCCCTGGAGTGCTTTGTGCCTACATAATTGTATGCGGGATATACTGTATATTAAGAAGTTGTTATGTGGATTTTCTGCATTCCTTTTATTGTCAAAAACTCATGACAGGCTGATCCAGCTTTTTAGCTGGAAAATATTAAACATGCTCCATCTGGAGTCCAGCTCTGGAGCTGGGAAGGGGTGGCTACTAGGAAGTGATGCTGGGCACTTGGCTGCTGTAACCACATCACACTGGAGTGGTGTGTGGTATCTGTCCAGGGAGATCAGCAAGGGTCTGCTTCCAGATTACTACACATGGCAGAGCACTGACCTGCCATAAGATTGCCCCCAGTATGTTTTACTGACAGTTTTCTACTTTCATCCTGCAACTTCCCCTATCATTAGATACTGTTATTAACAGAAGTTTTATATACTGTTGCTACTCCAGGTTTTGAAACATATTAAATTTAAACTCTGTTTCTGAGAGCATGCCTACCAAACTGCATTTGAACAAGGAGCTAAGATGACTGTAGTAGCTTTCATGATAGAATTTTGTTCCCATGTTTCCTGTTCACTTTTTGTAAAGTATATCAAAAGAAAATTGCTGCCAGATCAAAAGACTTGCAGCTATTAAGTCATATTGGCATTTGTGAGTTGTACTCTTTCTGCATTAATCGGATTCATTTTCTGAAATGGTTCTAATTTGCTCCCAAATCTCTGCTTTAAAAATATTGTATAATTCAGATTTGAAAGTACTAATATTTTAACCAAATGCATTTTATATATGGTAACTTGTTAAACTAATGATAATGAAATGCACAGCAAATTGAAATCAACCCCATAATCTCAAATGAGGTTCATTTGTCACCCTTCCAATCCAGTGAGTTGGAATTTAATGGCACAATTAACTTTACTTCCTGTAGACAACTAAATCTGCTGTCACTCTTGCATACATGTGCAGGGCTTGAAGTTCCTATTATTTAGATCCCCTGAGGCAAATACTTTCTGTAAAGGGCAGGTAGTTTGAAAAAGCACATGCCTCATGGGGCACATAAAATCTGTGTGACATTCCTGACATTCATCTACTACATTTAAAAAAAAAAAAAATCTGTATCACCAAGGATCATGATGTTCTTTCTTTTAAAAATTAAAATAAATGCTATCCCCGTTCCCCACCATCACTGTTTTTTTGGGGGAGGGAGAGTAAGGTAGGGAGGGCACAAGTGGCATTAATAGAGTACAATGCATTACTTATCATTTATAATTTTATAAAAACAGCATTGTTTTTTATTTTGCTTTTTAACCCCCACCTCTAACCACACACAAAATAATTCTAAACCTTGATTACTTGTTCCTCTGACATACGTTACCTCTCAACCTTCAAAGGGCCAAATCTGGGTCAAAGACATTTCTGTATTCATAACACAGCAAATTAATAAATCAGTAAACAAATCGTCAGGAGAGACAGCCAGATGTGGAAGGAGTGATAGATATCTGAGAGAAAAGGTAGCAGTACAAGTTTAATCATATAATTCAAGGATTAAAACCCTGCTTTCTGCAAATCTTTCTGCATTATGTAGTCCATGAGAGTTATGTTTGCTTACATTAATTAAAAATGTTTTGAAATTAAAATAAGGAGCAGTTCTTTAGACCTAAAGTTTAGGCTTCATATTAGCTAAAGTTAAGTATGTTAGCATGACTGAATAAGAGGTATTAATAGAAGTGACTCAAGGCATAAGCTTGGGTCATGCAATAAATGTTTTTGTTTTAGCAAGTGCTGTAGGGGAATTTTTCAGTATTTTGGAATATTGGTAACTGCAGAGTCTGCAGTGATGCAAATGATAGTTAGATTGATGTTTTGATGTTAATAGCCAATATAGAAGTAAAAAATATATGCATTTTGGGGTATGAAAGATTAAATATGGTTGCAGAAGAACAGATATGTAAAACAGTGGATTTAATGTTAATTCATTTATTAGAATTTACTATAAATAGAGTGGCTCTCAATTTATGATGCACTCCATAAACCATCATACTTATCTTAAAGGAAGTATCTTACACCCACTCCTTCATCAGGGGACTGATCATCACTTGGTGTGATTTCATTTTAGAAATGGGAGTATAAATGTAGAGTTGAGTTGTTATACTGCAATTCTTTTATGTATGCCAGCTTGAATATTAAATAATAAAATTTGAAATTTCATCACACATTGTGTCACTCATTGTTCTTTGACTGAATTAAATAAGTTACCTGTAACCAAATCCAGGACCAAACCTTGGGCTTATGTTATTTTTAAATTTTGTATCTAAATTAAAGGTTACACTTGCCTTCAAAAACATGGCTGTGGTATCCTGAAGCATTTATTGTAGTGATACTTCCATGTATATCTAACATGGCTTGACCACTGTTCTGTAGCTTAGGGTAGGAGAGCACTCCATGCTGTGCCCTAACTAGCTGAATACAGTGGAATCAAACTTGTCAGAATCCCTCTCACCAAGAAGGGAGGAAAAAAACGTAGCCCTGTGACATTGCCTAAGATAAGCTGCTTAATCAGCAAGAACATGGGCATGTTAGACTCACTATACAATCATAGTATTGTAGGATCCGGAAGGGACCTCAAGAGATTATCAAATCCAGTCCACTGCACTGAGGCAGGACCAACTAAACCTAGACCATCCCTGACAGGTGTTTTGTTTCATCTGTTCTCGAAAACCTCCAGTGATGGAGATTCTACAACTTGTCTTGTAAGCCTGTTCCAGAATTTAAATGCCCTTATGGTTAGAAAGTCTTTTCTAATATCTATCCTAAATCTCCTTTGCTGCAGATAAAGTCCATTACTTCTTGTCCTACTGCCAATGGACATGGAGAACAATTGAACACAATCCTCTTTATAACAGCACTTAATATATTTGATGGCTATTATCAGGACTCTTCCCCACCTCCTAGTCTTCTTTTCTCAAAATTACACAGGCCCAGTTTTTTAAACCTTTCTTCATAGATCAGGTTTTCTAAAAGTTTTATAATTTTTGTTGCTCTTCTCAGGACACTCTCCAATTTGTCCACATCTTTCCTCAAACACGACACCCAGAACTGGACACTGTACTCCAGCTGAGTCCTCACCAGTGCCGAGTAGAGTGGGACAGCTACTTCCTATGTCTTACATACGACATTCCTGTTAATGCATCTTAAAATTTATCTTTTTTTTGCAACTGCATCACATTGTTGACACATACTCAATTTGTGATCCACTATAACCTCCAGATCCTTTTCACCAGTATTACAGTCTGGTCAGTTTTTCCCCACTTTGTAGTTGTGCATTTGATTTTTTCCTTCCTGAGTGGTGGTCTTTGTGCTTGCCTTTATTGAATTTAATCTTGTTGATTTCAGACCAATTCTCCAATTTCTCAAAGTCATTTTGAATTCTTATGCTGTCCTCCGAAGTGCTGGCAACCCCTCCCAGCTTGGTGTCATCTGCAAATTTTATAAGCGTACTCCCCATCCGTTATCCAAGACAAGTCATCGATGGAAATATTGAACCCCTTTCCCCTCCTTGTTTGGTTATATCCTCCTATTCCTTAAACTCCCTTCCCTGCAATGGTATGTGTCAGTTTTTAAATAATTTTGGAACATTCCCCTTGGGACCCTTGCGTTCATGTTATTTGACAGTGCAGGGCTCTGGGGAGCCATAGTGCTGTACAAGGGCTTATCTACCTGAGAAAGATGTACCAGCTTAGCTAGAGGTGTGATTTTTAAACTGATTTAGTTAAACCTAGTGCAAAAGGCTGCATGGACACTCATATTTTGGTTTAAACTGTCTTATTTTTGAATGCTACAGTAGTACAGATAATTATTATTATTAACAAGCATTAAGTCAATTAGGAACTTGCTTAAGCTAAATGGTAATAAGTCAGTCTGAAACGGAAATAATTGTCCACATAGAGGTTGCGCTGGTTTATCTAAATTGATTTTTAAAGAACAATTTAAACTGGTGCAACTTTCTCCAATGTTTAGAAATATTCATTTTTTTTAAAGTTTCTTTGCCATTTGAATGGTGACAATGCAAAAGTGACACCACCTTATTCAGATGGTCCTTGTGTGGTATTTGTTTACTTTGCTAAATTAAGAAAAGGGCTGGATTCTGCTCAGAGTTACATTGAAGTAAATTCAGAGAAACACCAGTATTATGTTTTAATGTTTTCCCCGTCTTAGTGCAGCAGGGCCAACAGAGTGAGTTAGTTTCTCTTGCTTCCCTGTATCCACAACAAAGTTAACAACTAAGGTCCCGATTCTGCAAGTATTTATACACATGCTTAACTTTCTGTGTTTGAGTAATTATATTGACATCAGTGGGACTTCACACACATGGAAAATTAACTATATGCATAGGTTTTTCTAAGGTTAGGGCCTAGGTCCCAATCACAGGGCTAGATTTTGCCCTAAGTTTCACACAGGGTTGCAGAGGTGTTACTGAGAGTGTGATTTGACAACAGTGGTTTTGTACAGGCATAAATGAAAACAGAGTTTGGCTTTCAGACTGCTTACTTCTGGTTATTGAATGAGACAGAAGGAACCCAGTTTGTCTATTTACAGGGATGGCAGTTATAAAAAAATGGGAGAAATTCTGCCCCATTAATATTAATAGCACAATTCCCATTTACTTCAATAGAGCCACAGACCTGCAGTCCAACTATCAGGATCTCTGGCTCCCATAGGCAAAGGCTGTGACGGCTCTTCAGCTGGAGCCTCTGTCGAAGGTCCTTCCCTTCTGGCAGTCAGCCTAGAATGAGCTGGGCTGCTCCCTTTTATGCTGAGGCAGCAGCACGGTCTGAGGGGTGGAACTTCCGCTGCCCATAGCTTGGGGTTGACCCTCTGTTGTTCAGTGTGTTCTATACACATCCCATCACAGAAATAAACAAACCAGATTAGACAAACTGTTACAACTGGCAAAATCAACTCATTTTTTAAAAGAGAATCTTTTAAGAGAATCTCTCTTTAAAAGGAATCTTTTCCATTTCAAAACGAAAAATGCATTTAAAGAAAGCAATTTCAAAAGGCTTATTTGTGCACTCATCTTTGAATATCCTAAGTTTAGTTGTACATATAATATGTGAGCAGAAGGGGTTTATTTGATTAGGATTTCATGAAAATACAGAAAATAATTTTGCTCTGCTACATGTTCCATTTTTGTGTGTCAGATCTCTCATTGACAAAACTTGCAGATGGTATTTTGTGCTAATATGTCTTTATGTTTAATTTCACAATAAAGTTTGTTCATAAAGCAAAACATTCTTTCAATATATACAAATTATTGACACTGTGAAATAATTAGAATACTAATCTTAAAATGTAGACTACCTTATTTAATGCTCTCCCCCCCCCCCCACATTTGTTTAAAGTGATAGACTTGAACTAAAATCTGCAATTGTCCTAACTCTACACTTGGAGAGAGTTTACTTATGGATACTGAGGCCAGGTCTACACTGCGACTTTAAATCGGTTTAATGGCCGATATACCGATTTAACGCTGTACCCGTTCACACGACGTCGTCATTAATATCGAGTTAAACGGCTCCTTAAATCGATTTGCGAACTCTCCCAATGAGAGCGTCAGTAGCGCTTAAATTCGAAGTGATAATCGGAATTGGGTTCGTGTGGACGCGAACATCGACATATTGCCTCCTAGGGATCCCACAGTAGTGCACCACTGACGTCTACTGGTCGCATCCGAACTCGGATGCGGATGCCGCGTACAGGAAAACAGCCCGAGACTTTAGAATGACATTTCAACATGCTTTCACGTTGCTCAGCTCTGATCAGCACGGGTGGCAATGCAGTTCAAATGCCAAAGTAGCTCCTGATTGACCTTACGCGGAGATCTAGATCTGATCGCTGTCATGGGAGACAAATCTGGTTTTATCTCAGGCTCCTTAAAGACAGGAAAGGCCAAACGCGTTTGAAATAAACTCCAGGATACACAGCCGGTGCGTGACACCGTAACGGAAAGCAGAAGACTCAACGGATCTATGGAGGGGGGGTAATGAGGACTACAGGGCTTACAGGTCTTCACAGCGAGGTTTCTTTTCTGAAACTATTTGGCATTCTTGGTGAGCGCCAATGTCTGTAGCTTAATACACGGTGTCTTGCGGTGGTTCACGGAACAGCTTATCAGTCTTTCCCTCCCCCAGCACGTGAAAGAGAAGTAAATAAATAATTCCTTGATATAAATGTTATCTAAACCCTCTTGTACGATGCTGGCGCAGAGAGTACGCGAGGTGTTGAGACAACGGTCAGATACTGTTTTGTGATCTCAGGGTCCCATGATTTGCTGTGCGTTAAGCGTTTGCTCAATGCATCCGGGAAAAGGCGCCAAAGGTTGTCTGCTGCCTTCACAAAGGGAGGGGTGAGGCTGTACCCAGCACCACCCGGGCAGTGTTTCTGCCCCATCAGGCACTGTGCTCTCACCCGGAAGTGGGAACTTTGGATAGCTGAAGAACAGACTACTCACAGTGCACCGCTCCTGAAATCGATGGTAGCTTTGGACCATGGACGCAAACAATCGATTTCGTGATCCCACTGTGGACGCGCTAAACCGATTTTATTAGATCTGTTTTGTAATATCGGTTTAAGCTAATTTGAAATAATCGTGCAGTGTAGACGTACCCTGACTTATTTTGATAGGGGAACTGCTGCTGTAGGGCGTAGAACCTGTAAGCATGCCCCTGGGTACAGGGTTGACATTGTTTCCTTAACTTACAAAGAAATGCAGAAATAATTTATGAAAAATAATTTCTAATAAAATTAGTACTGTAGAAAAATAAAATTAAATGAGTGGATTCATTTTGTAGGAACTATAAAGTATTATAGTTACAGTACCTATAGTAGACCAAATCCTCTCATCCATTTATTATTACTGTTGCTTCTGAATGCATATTAAAAAGCTTCCTAACCTTTTTTGTTCCTGCGGCATGTGTGTGTTATATAATATAAAGCAACATTTGTTTTCTGCCATTAATAATTAATCAATAATACAATTTTTGTAGTGGCTTTTTCCTGAGAAATTAGTTTCCTAAATGGAACTCTTTAAGAGGCTATTTTCTTCATTACAAGCATTTGCTCCCTGAGCTTGGTTGGCAGTAGATAAAGCATTCTGAGATATTTTTCTTTGTCTATTGCTTGCAAGCTGTCTTAGGCTTGCTTTGAAACTACATAATTCAGACTGAGAAGAACAAACATCTTAGATACATGTCTGGTCATCATCTTTTCCCTCAACTATGGAAAATTCTTGCTTTGATAGAATTCTTGATTAATATTCCTAAATAAATAGAGACTAGCAACTGGTACAGCATGGAAAGTTTCAATGTATAATAGTAATTAACAGAAACGGTTGTAAAAAGTGTGCATTTCAGGTTTATGGCATTTTTCCAGTTAAAATTAAAGTCAAACAAGTACCATGAAGAAAAAAGAAATGTGGGCCTGAATGCTATCTCAAAGGAGAGAATAGATATAGATTTTAGAAATATTTTACAATGAAAGAAAGCTTTAGGATGTTTGTCTAGTCTGTGTAGAATTTGTGTTAAAAAAAACAGGCGCAAATGAGTAATATCTTTTTTTATTTAATTCTTTCCATTCTAGTAACCTCTTGCGGCCTTAATTTTGATTCTTCTTACTCACAAGTGCTGCTGCACAGGTTAGTCTCCAGAATAATGCACTGAGGGTTAGATAGTGAGCCACCATTGCGGTCACTGTGTATCCCTGCTCCCACAGCCATTTAGGCTGCTCTTGCAGTTGCAGATGCCCCTGCCCTCGTCAGGGATCAGCAATAGAGCTGTATGTGTAAAGAGAGGGTGGGGTTTCTTGAACTTGCTGAAGAGAGTAACACAGCCACATTTGGCATCATGACTTGTCAAGCCCTGTTCACACTATTGCCTTCTACTGGGGCCTTTGTGTGTCTTGCTGTTCACATGTTCAACCAGGGGAACACTGCTTATTTATGGCTCTCAGCTGGGTTACCAGCAACAGTTGTCTGGGGCCAGCTTGACTGATGTGCCTCTCTATGTATAGCTTGCTCTAGCTATTCAGCCAGCACAATTTGTGTCTGGGACAGCACACTCCCTACTATGTGTCCATGTTGCATGCTTTGCATATGGTAGTTATTTGCATGACTGTGCGCCTTTGACATGGGGTTGCACCTGCGTTTATATGTTGTGCCCTGCTCTGTAATTGGCTTGGTGTTCAACCTCCAGTGCTGTGTGTAACTTGCCTGCCATGCTTTTAATGCTTCAGGAATGGACCACGGTGTGAAAGTTTGAGGACCAGTGTATTTTTAGTTTTGGATGCAAGCCAAGGGTCTTGGCAGGACAAACTGTAAAGTAACTTAGCGCCTCCCAGTTTTTTTTTGGCAGGTATATGTTTAAGGCCAGGTCTACACTGCCACTTACTTAGGTATAATTTATGTCACTCAGATGTGTGAATACACCACCCCCTGGAATGTCATAAGTTATACCGAGTTAAGCACCAGTGTGGACAGCACTATATCGATGGGAGAGCAGGCATGATCCATTGCTCTTGGGTACACCCTGGAAAGGGGAGTATAAACCTTCCCCTCAGCTGCCCAGGAGCTGATGGGATTCCACCACACACTTTAATCCAGTAAATCGACCACTATACTAGCAGTCACACAGTTACTGTGAGGTTGCTGCACTCTCAAGTCCATGAGGATGTTGCACGTTCAAAAAGGGGTGGGGTGAGAATCCTTTAAAGCGGCTCCAAGGTGTCTTTCCCATACTGACTCTGACAAAAACTCTCCCACTGCTGAGGCTTTGGGGTGTGTGATGGGAATAGGGTGACCAGATGTCATGATTTTATAGGGACAGTCCTGATTTTTGAGTCTTTTTCTTATATAGACTCCTATTACCCCCCCCCCCCACCTCCGTCCCAGTTTTTCACCGTTGCTGTCTGGTCACCCTAGATGGGGAGCATTTGTCACAGTTTAGTGTCTTCTTTCAATGTGAAACTTGAGAGCAGTACAGAATGGCAATGGGAATAAACTTTTGGGAACTAAAAAAAAAAAAAAAAGTTTAAGTGGGGTCAGTCCAGTGGCATGGGCTTTCCAAACACTGACCAAACCACAACAGAGCTATGCTCAGATTGAAAAAGACAGGCGGCTGGTTGTTTTGGTTGTTAGCTATTTAATAAATGTGTGTGTGAACAATAATAGGGAGAGGAGAGAAAAAAGACTATAAATGTGATAGTCACATTACACATACCATTTTGCAAACACTGCCTAGACTTCAGAAAATGGTTAAGAAATTGCTTCAGATTTGGAAATTGAGTGGTATTAGTTTTTCCATTGTGTATATTTACATGCTCCCTTAGAAAATATATAAAATATTTCATCAGTGTTTTAAAGTGACCTTTGAAATGAGACTCAATGTTTGCCTGTTGAGTAATTCTTTGTGAGAAAAACATTTGGCTGATTGACAAGAGGGTATTATAATTTCAAGCGCCTACATTGTTTTGAATTTCTTTCAACTGCCTTTATTAATTAAATCAAAGCATGTTTATGTAATCCCACATTTTAAATTCATAACTGTATGTCTGTTTTTTTTTTTATTGCTGCCTTCAGACAAAGATTATAAATTTTACACATGATGTCCTAGAAGCTGGGTTGGAGGGCATGATTTGGAATTCTAAAATAACTTCGAAAAAAATCTATTATATATATTTTAGATCTGCAATAAACTGTATAAACCATGAAAATAAATGAAACAAATATATTGATTGGGTTTATGGTTGCTAATATGTAGAGGATGAACCAGAGAATGCGAAACAGAGCCACTTTTAAAACGAACTGTGTACCACGTAAGCAGATGTCTTATGGAAGCAGCCACTTGGCAATTCCAATGGCCTGATTCTGTAATCTGATCTGTGCTGGGGGACTTTTTATCAAAGTCAATGGAGCTGTGTTGGGTGCAGTCGCACATCTAACTTGAGCAGTTTAAAGGATCATGGCTGCCTTAGATTTTAAGAATCTTGGCAGCAGGGCTGTGTTTCTACTTTGTTGAATAGAATGCCAGTCATATTGCCAATGCTTAAGAAATGAATATATTATTCAAAGAAAGATAAGTGCAAAGGACTTTAGGCGAGGGGGAGACAAGAAAGGAAGAAAGGCTACAAGTGATGTCTCACTGAAAAATGAACACACAACTGTGAGTAATAATACATCGCATATAGTGTCATTTCAATCAAGCATTATCACTACCTATTGTTAAAAAAAGAAACAAATGTCTGTTGGTCCAAGAGACAAGCTTCCTAGCTTCTCAGAGCTCTTCTTTAGCATGGGAAACCTAAAGACAACTGTATACAAGAAATCCACTGATCACCACACATGCTTCCACATATCCAGCAGCCATCCCAGACACACCAAAAAATCTGTTATCTACTGCCAGGCACTCAGCTACCACAAAATATGCTCCAAGGAGAAAATTTGGGATACATACCTTAAAACACTTACAACTACCTTCACCCAAACAAAGTCGCTCCATCAGACGTAGATCGCATCATGCAACGGGCCACCCAGATACCCCAAGAAAACTTGCTTCAATACCACCTCACACTGGAACCCATCTAGAGTATCATCAAACAGGCACAACCCATACTTGATGGGGATCACATTCTGAAACAAATCTTTCCTGAACCTCCTCTTCTGGCCTTCAAACAATCACCAAACCTCACCATGCTCATCATCAGAAACAAAGTTCCCACAGATTAGGATACACCAACTCAAAGTGATACCAAAGCCTGCCAGAACAACATATGCAAAGCCTGCTGACATATCTCCACTGCTATGATGATCAATACTCTCCACAGTACACTTTTCAAGATCCATGGATCCTACACATGCCTATCACAATGTGTGGTGTATCTCATCCAGTCAACAAATGTCCCAGCAACAACTATGTGGGTGAAACCAGACATTCACTATACCCACAAATGAACACACAAAGAAAAATGATAAAACACAGAATCACCTATCACCTGTGGATGGACACTTTTTACAAAGTGATCACTTCACATCTGACCTATCACTTCTTATCCTCAAAGGAAACCTGCACATCACCATCAAAAGTTGAGTTTGGGAGCTTAAATTTGAAACTCTGGTAGACACTAAAAATTACGGTCTCAATAGACGCACTGGTTTTATGGCTCACAACAACAATCCGTAACCTGCTAACCTTCCCTTTTTCCTATGACTACAGAAGTATTAATTGCCTCCCTCATTTGAAGTGGTTTCTTGCAACATATTAACTCCTTATGGTTAGCAATAGTCCCATCTTGTATTTAGCTGTGACACTGTGAATACCTTTTTCAGACTAGATCTTTGTGAAGGTTGAAAGCTTGTCTCTTCCACCAACAGAAGTTGGTCCAGTAAAATATATTACCTCACCCACCATGTCCTGTGGCCAACGCAGCTGCAATAATACTGTGGATGTTAAAACACAACTTAGAAACAGTTGGGCTTATATGGTAAGTCATGTATTGTACGTTCTTTTATTTTCTTTCTTCACTGTTTTCTAAAGAACTTCTATTTTTATGAGATTGGGAGAATTTGTAAAAGAAATATTGGTGCTGATAGACAGTGATAACCTTTAGAAAAAAAAAATCCATTCCCCACTCCTCCTCTATGTTCTTTGATCTATGCTCTCTTTAACAAATCACTCTTCCTGAGAGTGATTGCTCAGCTGTTAAGTATCAGAGGGGTAGCCATATTAGTCTGGATCTGTAAAAAGCGACAAAGAGTCCTGTGGCACCTTATAGACTAACAGACACATTGGAGCATAAGCTTTCGTGGGTGAATACCCACTTCGTCAGATGAATGCAAATACCCACTTTGTCACATTCATCTGATGAAGTGGGTATTCACCCATGAAAGCTTATGCTCCAGTGTGTCTGTTAGTCTATAAGGTGCCACAGGACTCTTTGTCGCTTTGCTCAGCTGTCGTAGGTGTTTCTTGATGGATTAGATGATAGTGGATTCAGAGGAGAGTATATTATACCATTACTTTTGCCATTTTCCTCTCCATCATGAATGTTGCTATTCTATGATCTTAGAACATAGCTTTATCTGTTGTGACAAAGTTCCTCCTCTACCTTGGTGGGTCCTGCACTTATTGGTGGATTTTTGCTAGCCTTGGAGATCTTTCTGTGTTGGATCAGGAGTTGGGAGGTTTTGCGGGGAACCCGGGCCCGCCCTCTAGCTCGGGTTCCAACCCAGGGCCCTGTGGACTGCAGCTGTCTGGAGTGCCTTCTGGAACAGCTACACGACAGCTACAATTTCCTGGGCTACTTCCCCATGGCCTCCTCCCAACATCTTCTGTATGCTCACCACAGGACCATCCTCCTGATATTTAACGCTTGTACTCCTAAGTCCTCCAGCAGAACACCCTCTCACTTTCAGCTCCTTGTGCCTTTTGCTCCCAGCTTCTCACACACGCACCACAAACTGAAGTGAGCTCCTTTTTGAACCCAGGTGCCCTGATTAGCCTGCCTTAATTGATTGTAGCAGCTTCTTGATTGGCTGTAGGTGTTCTAATTAGCCTGTCTGCCTTAATTGTTTCCAGAAAGTTCCTGATTGTTCTGGAACCTTCCCTGTTACCTTACCCAGGGAAAGGGGACCTACTTAACCTGGGGCTAATATTTCTGCCTTCTGTCACTCTCCTGTAGCCATCTGGCCTGACCCTGTCACCCTGTGTTTATCATATGATAAACACAGATAAAGCTATGTTCTAAGATCTAGATATGTGTTTATGATCTTAGAACATAGCTTTATCTGTGTTTTTACTTTATAGTGGCATTGCTGCTGCTTGAAGAACCCATGTAATACTGTAGTAACTATGTAATAGTAATATGTAAATATAAATAGTAAAATGTAATACTGTAGTAACTAGTAATGCTGTAGTAACTGAGACAATTTCTGTGACAATAAATAGGGCTCTAAGATGTGTTGTTGACGACATCCAAACTTTATAGGGTGTGCTCAGTTTTCATTTGGAAAACATAGTTGATGATGAACTTAGGGCCTTTGATGTTTACACTAAATTGTTATACAGGAGCCCGGAGGTGAAAGTAAGCCGATACGGAGTACCAGTAAAAAAAAGGTGCAGCAGTGTACCGGCAGATAAGTGCAGCATTTAGTACTGACTTACTTTCACCTCTTTTGGCTGCATAACAAAGTTCAAACTCAAAGCTAATAAAAGCTTGGAAAGGGAAAACTCACTGTCACTTTTGTTGTTTCTCTCCCTTTCCTTCTCCAACCAGGCTGCCTGAAGTAGCTAAGCTCCTTGTTCCCGGACCCTCCCACTCAGCAGGGGCTCCCCTTTAGCTTGTAGCAGGGAGCAGGGGGACTGGCTGAGGGAGAAGTCTCCCGGGGTAGCCTGCTGCCTGCATAAGAACAGTTTAAACTTAACTGTTTACTTCCCAGTCTGAACTGTGGGATTTGGGGCTATTTCTGGCATCCTTGTTAATTTCACTCAGGGTTGTTGGAGGAGGCGGAGGAGGGGGCGGGATGGTGAGACCAAGGCAGGGGCAGAATACAATGACCATTTGGCTGCAGAGCTTAAATCCAGAGCTAATAAAGTCAGTGGAAGGGGAAAACTCACTGTCACATCCATTTCTCTCCTCCCTCCTCCTCCAGCCAGGCTGCCGACAGGGCTAGGCTCAGTGCTTCCCGCAACCCCTGCACTCAGCAGGAACTCCCCTCTAGCTCATAGCAGGGAGCAGGGGGACTGGCTGAGGGAGAAGCCTCCCCAGGTGGCCTGCTGCCTGCATAAGAACAGTTTAAACTTAGCTGTTCAAACTGCAGGACTCGAGGCTATTTCTAGCATCCTTGTTAATTTCACTCTCGGTTGTTGGGAAGAGGGGGTGACCAAAACCGGGGCAGTTCTTTTCTGCCCCTTGGAAGAGGCGATCTTCAATAATATAATACACAAAAAATACAATCAAAATCAGGAACCATTTCCAAGTTCAAATCTGTCCCATTTCCTCCTTAGCAGAGGATCATGGTTGTGATGTCCAAACTGCTTGCAGATCCTCTTTGAAATGTTACTGTTCAAAAAAAAAAAAACACATGGAGAACATGGTGGGAAGATGTGTTCTGCTGATCGGGGTTTATTTTGGGAAAAGCAATTTTGGTAAAACAACTAAAGATTTACAGGGAAAGCAAATAGCCCAATAGACAAAACCACAAAGGGATTGGAGGGGAAAACTGGATATTCAGGGAAATTATTGTGCCTCCTTTGAAAGAAATAGTAGTTTTCATTCCACACACTTTATGTATTAAATTAAACACCTGAAATGTCCTTAGGACATAGGGGCTCAGATCTCTTTTTGTTTTGTCCGTGTCGATGTCCTGCAGAGTGTGGAGGCTGAAATTGACAAAACTTTCTCTAAGTATCTTGGAGCCTAGCCCTGTCGAGCAGCCTGGCTGGAGGAGGAGGAGGGAAGATAAGGAGAAAAATGTGACAGTGAGGCCTGGTCTACACTACGCATTTAAACCGATTTTAGCAGCGTTAAACCGATTTAATGCTATACCCATCCATACTACGAGGCCCTTTATATCGATATAAAGGGCTCTTTAAATCGGTTTCTGTACTCCTCCTTAACGATAGGAGTAGTGCTGAAATCGGTATTACCATATCGGATTAGGGTTAGTGTGGCCGCAAATCGACGGTATTGGCCTCCGGGCGGTATCCCACAGTGCACTACTGTGACGCTCTGGACAGCAATCTGAACTCGGATGCTGTGGCCAGGTAAACAGGAAAAGCCCCGCGAAATTTAGATTTTCATTTCCTGTTTGCCCAGCGTGGAGCTCTGATCAGCACGGGTGGCAATGCAGTCCCAAATGTAAAAAGAGCTCCAGCATGGACCGTACAGGAGATACTGGATCTGATCATTGTATGGGGAGACAAATCTGTTGTATCAGAGCTCCGTTACAGAAGAGTAAATGCCAGAGCATTTGAAAAAAATCTCCAGGCTACACAGGCTGTCCAGCAGCTAGACCTACAGCGCAGAGAGATACAGGAATGCCCAGATGACTCAATTGGCATGCTCTCCCCCAGGACTGTAAAGGGAGAGGGCGGTCCAAAACACGGAGTCCGGCGAGGCTCAGAAGAAATTGCCCAACATGTCCACAATGCCACCTCACATCGCCAGAAAACAAGTAATGGGAGAGCAATAAGCGAAACGCAACGCGATTCCTCTGACCTATACGGTCAATACACAAGCTGTTCCGACGTGTCAGGTTGTGCAAAGGAACAGCCCTCAATTTGAGCTCCCCCAAGACCGATCGCTGCACGCCCGACCATGGAAAGAGAAAAGGGAAAGCAAATCTGTATCTTGACTGTTCTCAGTGTCATCCTTGTCGTACTGCACGATCGCGCTGCCGGGCGCTCACGAGGATGGCAGATCGTGTGCAAGTAGGACTTGGTAATGGCCTTATCACCTGGAGTGCTCAAAAGGGTGATCACTGCTAAATATCCCGCGGCTGAAGGAGCGGCGGGGGCCGAGCATGTCCTGGCCTCCGAGCGGCCAGACGCTGGTCTCCTCGGATGGCTGCTACGCTTTCCCCTCAGTAAACAACGCTTTGCGGGCCCGGGTGCTGGCCGTCAGCGGTGCTGCCGCGCGTCCCTGCCTCCCCGTTCTTCCTGTATCGCCCCGGGGCGCTGCCCGCGGCGGTGGGGGGGCCAGTGGTAGGCACGGCTGCCTCTCAATATGCGCCGCTCGACACGAGCCTTCGCACCCGCCGACGCAAAATGAAGGGCCCATCTGAAAAACAAAGAGATGCCGCATTCCAATTTGCTTGCGCCCGGTCGCGCAAGGACAACGCAACAGACAGAAAGGACAGAAACGTCACTCTGCCATAACCCCACCAGCGACAGTACAGAAACGTAACGTTCTGCGATATGCAATAATGCCGCTGTAGCCGCTGAGTAGGTCGTCCGTGGCTCCGTACAACGTGCGAAATCTACACCGCGGAAAGCGAGGCTGCAGCAGTGAAGCGCAGTGCGCTCCTCTCGCCCTCCCCGGGGTCAGATTGGCAGTAGGCTGGTAATGGTCCTTATCAACCTGGTGAGTGCTCCAATGGTTGATAACTGCTGAATCCTGGCTGGCGCTGAGAGTGAGGCCCGCCGGGGGCGCCGGGTAAAAATAGGAATGTTCCTGGGTCCTCCCGTAGATGCGGACAGAACGGTGTAACTCGTGCTTCATCTAGCCCTGGGGGCTGGCTTCAGTCCCTCCTTTCATATGCGTAATAAAGATTCGTACGGCCCTGGAATCATAGCGATGGATCTTGGTCCTCTCCCCATTACCGCTTATAGTCTAGCCTGGGATGTCATTGCCTGAGGCTGCCTCCCCCTCATTTATGTTCACTAACAGTCACTGTTTCTTTTCATGCATTCGTATTCAACTTATGACACAAATGGGGGGACACTGAGCATGATAGCCAGGAACGGTGGGGGGAGGGAGCACATGGGTGGGTCTGTTGCAGGGGCCACCCCCGTGCAATGGCATGTAATCATCATTCTGCAGGATCTGAACGGAGCAGCTGTGCTCTCTGATACACTGGTTTCTAGTACACTTGCCCTTATTCCAGGAGCAGGATCGACCTATTTCGAAACCAGTAAAGGAGATGACTCGGGTACATTTCCGTTTTGCTTTTGCGCCCCTGGCCGATCTCCGCCAGGGGACCTCATGATACAACAACAGTAAGAGGGACAGATTAACCGTTCTCTCTTGCCAATTACCTCCGCCGCAACAGTACGAATGACTGTAACCGTCTTCTGCTATCATGCAAAGCAATTAATCTGCTGTGTAGCTGCTGAGATCGCTCTCGGTCCGTGGCATCCAGTAACCTCATACAGTGATGTAAAAAAAAAAAAAAAAAAAAAAAAAAAGCTGAACGGGCTCCATGGGTTGCCGCGTTCTATGGGCGTCTGCCAGGAACAGAGGCACAAATGATTGTCTGCGTTTGCTTTTCCCGGATAGAGGATGACTGACAACATTACCGCAGAACCACCCGCGACAATGAATTTTTTTGCCACCATCAGGCACTAAGGCCTCGCAACCCAGAATTCTAAGGGGCAGGGGAGACTGCGGGAACTATGAGATAGCTATGGAATAGCTACCCACAGTGCAACGCTCTGGAAATTGATGCTAGCCTCGGACCATGGACGCACACCGCCGAATTAATGTGCTTAGTGTGGCCATGTGCACTCGACTTTATACAATCTGTTTTACAAAACTGGTTTATGTAAAATCGGAATAATCCCGTAGTGTAGACGTACCCTGAGTTTTCAGTGTTTTAGGCTTATTCCAAATAGTAAAGTTTTATTACAGACAGTACTGGTAGTAGTAATAGAAGCTTTATTTTCTATATCTAAGTCATGAAGTATATAGGAGAGATGGGTTGCTTGTGTTTGGACTGTACGGGTAAGAAGTGTAACTTACTTCTACCCCTGGCACCTCCCCTTCCATATGAGGCCCCAACCCTTTGCGGGGCCAGGGGATGGGGCAGAGTGGGACCTGTACCAATAAGATCTGTATTTTACTTTCACCCCTGCAGGAGATACCATTTGACGTTGGACTGAGAGTTGGGAGTCTTTGAGTTTATTCCCAGTTCTGCCACTTATCTGCAAGTGAGCAAATCACTCCAGCATTCTGTCTTTGTTCTCTGACCTATATGATAGGGATAATGATCCTTAACTTTTGTTTTAATTTGCTTTTGAGATTTATGAGTGAAAATCCATATGTAAGAGCTAGTTACTGTTGTTGTTATGAGTTTAGATATACCTTTGGATCATGTAAATGTTTATTATATGTCTTTGGTTCAGCCAAAGTTCTTTATGGGTGACTAATAAAGTAATATACTACTACTGGAGACCCCCTAGGAGATCGAAGATAAATGTAGGCCTTAAAGAGACATAGTAAATCTGTTTTAGATACCATATTATTCTTATATGTGAAACTGGCTAAAATAGAATTTAAAGGAGGGTTTTTGTAGAAAAAAAGAACCGTGTATTTCCATGGAAATCTCTCCCTCACCCCTTAGTTTGAGCCAGACCCCAGATGGTCATTTATAAGAGTCTTCAAAAGGCAAGGAATAGTAGCATCTCTAAACATTTTTCACTCCTAAGAAGATGGGATGAATTTTCTTTTCTGGGTTTGTAACATGAAAGCATGTCTGTGGACATTGTCTGTTGTTTCCCTAGCTTCTGTACCTGAATCTTTGTGTTCCTACTTTCATCGATGCATTTGCAATATGTGTGTGAATTGTATCTATGCTGATGTCACCATTCCTGTTATCTATGTGCAGCATATTGCTAAGCAACAAGTGTTTGAAAGACAGCATTTGCTTTTTATTTTATTTTCAAAAACTAATGATGCTGGTGTTTGAGGGTTCAGTGTCTGTCTTTTTCAGTAATCCATCCAAGGAGAATTAGTAGTTTTAGCTTGTCAAAAACGACTGGAGGGTGGGGAAATGGAATGTGTGTTAAGGACTTGGGATGATGATCTTAGGTTTATCACTTAAATAAATAGTCTTGGTGTTGAAATAAATATACACTTATATATTCTACCTCAATATAACGCTGTCCTTGGGAGCCAAAAATTTCACTGCATTATAGGTGAAACCATGTTATATTGATCCACTGGAGTATGCAGCCCCGCCTTCCCCGGAGCACTGCTTTACTGCTTTATATCCAAATTCGTGTTACATCAGGTGGCTTTATATTGAGATAGTGGTGTATATGTGAATTCCTGGGCACTCATTTGCTTGTTCATTGCATACAAAACTTGTTTCTCTTCGTATTTTTGTTCATCTCCAGGGCCACATTCACTTTTACCAAGTGGGTGTAAAACACTTGCATTCTGCTTTGGTAACACTTTACACTCATGCGTTGATGTAAATGACTGCACAAAATGTAGGGCAATGGTGATTTAGGTGTTGAATATCTGTCTTTAGGTATTTTTGATAAGTATCCCTATGATTTTGGTATCTAAATGTTGAAGTACAAAATAAAAAATGGAGAGAGAGTTTCCTGTGATTCCCTTAGATTTTGCACGTATATGCAACTTCCTAAGCTTTCCTCACACATTGATCCTAGCTTGTGTTGGCTTCTTTTGCTTCTGGATTATAGTATAATGCAGTGGTTCTCAAAGTGTGTGGGGGGGGGGGGGAGGGGGGAGCAGGTGCGGCGGGTGCGGGGGAGCACCACGCTTCCAGCCCTGCTCTGCCTCCAGACCAGCTCCACCTCCAACTCTGTTCAGCCTCCAGTCCTGCTCCGACTCCAGGCCCAGCTCCACCCTCACTCCCTCTCCACTCCCAGTCCTCCAAGCCCAGCTCTGCCCTTGCTTCCTCTCTACTTCCAGACCAGCTCTGTTCACAGCCACAGATCCGCTCTGCCCCTGCTCTCCCCTACAACCAGCTCTGCTTCTAGCCTTAGCTCCTCCCCCTTCCCCAGTTCCGCCCCAAGCTCCACTTCTGAGGAAGACTTGACTGTGCATTAATGGATGGAAAGGAGGGCATAGACAGATTCTGTTACAGGGGGAAAGGGATGTAACTGGAAAAGTTTGAGCACCACAGGTATAATTCATGCATCTCACTCATGAAATACTCACTGCAGTACTCCATGTACAATAATTGGATAACAGTGTGTTAAAATCAAGCACTTTTAATAATCTATAATAAATATTTTTACAAAATTAGAGTCCTATTCTGGAAAGCTGCCTCCCTTCCCTTTTTATAATTGACAGATCCTAGTCTTTCGAAGTCAGTCTGAATCACAGGAGTCAGTCTATGATGGGAGCCCCAGGTGTAACCTGGACTATGGGACTGGTGGAACCACCAAACCCATCAACCTGGGTTGCGTTTCACATTGTAAAGCTACAAATGTCTGATAGGCATTGCACTTATACAGACATCCACATGCAGGGACACAGAGGCAGCATGCAGAGCTGCTTGGCCACACCTCCACCTAGCAGCTGAGCGAGAGGGATGTCACAGTTTCTGGGGAGCCCCCCAGTTAAGGGCCACCTGGAGTCTGACTCAGCCCGTCCTGTGTCCCAACCCCCTGCCCCCTTGCACACCCAAACCAAACTCTGCTGCTAGTGGGGAGGGCGGGGTGGAGAGGAGGGCATGGTGGCCCAAGACTGCCCCAGCAGCAGTCCGTGTGACTGGTGCAGGGACTGCCTGAGCTGCTCCTGAGCCAGGTGCACTGGCTGCTGCAGAAGTCACAGAGGTCACAGAATCTGTGACTACCATGACAAACTCACAGCTTTAATTTTAAGTAAGACTGCGATTCTGCCATGGAGGTCGCAGAAGTCATGGATTCTGTGACTTCCACAGCTGCAGTGGCTGGTGTGACTGACCGCAGGGCCAACTGAGTAGCTGACTCTGACTAGAGTGGCCCTGGGTCCAGCCACACTGGCTGCTACTTGGGCTGCCCTAGGGAGCTGCCCCTGGGAAGCTGCCCCTGGGGAGCGCCTGAGCAGCAGTCCTGAGGATGGCCCCAGGGACTGCCTAAGCAGTGGCAGCCCCAGGAAGTACCTGAGCAGCAGTGGTCCTGGGGGAGGCCTCGGAGGCTGTCGGAAGTGTGGTCCCCAAGGGCCTTGGAGCAACAGGCCACTGGGGGCAGTCAGCCCCCACCGCTGGAGTAGGGGTCCGCAGGGCAGTGGGGCCCCAGGAACAGAGATCTAGTCATCATGGGCATTTATAATAAAAGTCATGGATCGGTCACGGACCGCGAATTTTTGTTTATTGCTTGCAACCTGTCCATGACTTTTAGCGTTACTAATAAGTGGTTAGCATATAGGTCAGAGATAGTTACCGTAAGAAAATAAAAAGTCAACTCGCTTTCTAAATTCTAAAATTTTAGTCTAAGCAAGAGTTGAATCAAACAGCTTTTCTCACCCTGACAGATGGTAGAAGCGGGCTACGGTTCCTCAATACAGACTGGACTCCCTTTCCAGTAAGGGACCACTCTTCCCCAGTTCGAAGTCTTTTTCCTCCAGGTATTGAGATTGTGGGCTGAGGGTGGCGGGGAGAGACCAAGTGATGATGTAACTTCTCTTTTATACTTTCTTCAAGATTGCTGTGCCTTCTCTAAGGAGTCTCTGAGATAGTGGATTCTTTTCTTCATGGGTGTTGATGAGCCATTAAAGTTGGCTGTTGATGGCTACTCCTTTGTTGTAACTGAAAGGTTTGTTGTGACAGTTCTCAGCCTCACAACACATTTCAGTGACATTCATAAATGATCTGGAAAAAGAGGTAAACAATGAGATGGCAAAATTTGCAGAAGATACAAAACTGCTCAAGATATTTAAGTCCCAGGCAGACTACAAAGAGCTACAAAAGGATCTCTCAAAACTGGGTGACTGGGCAACAAAATGGCAGATGAAATTCAATGTTGATAAATTTAAAGTAGTGCACATTGGAAAACATAATCTCAACTATACATATAAAATGATGGAGTCAAAATTAGCTGTTACCACTCAGGAAAAAGATCTTGGAGTCATCGTGGATAGTTCTCTGAAAACATCCACTCAATGTGCAGCGGCAGTCAAAAAAAGCTAATAGAATGTTGGAGATCATTAAGAAAGGGATACATAACAACATAAAATATCATATTGCCTCTATATACATCTATGATACCAGCACATCTTGAATACTGCATGCAGATGTAATTTCCCCATCTCAAAAAAGACATATTGGAATTGGAAATGGTTCAGAAAAGGGCAACAGAAATGATTAGGGATATGGAACGGCCTCAGTGTGAGGAGAGATTAATAAGATTGGGACTTTTCAGCTTGTAAAAGAGTTGATTAAGGGGAGGATATGATAGTGGTTTATAAAATCATGACTGGTGTGGAAAAAGTAAAGAAGGAAGTGTTGTTATTTACTCCTTCTCATAACAGAAGAACTAGGGGCCACCAAATTAAATTAATAGGCAGCAGGTTTAAAACAAACAAAAAGAAGTATTTCTTTACACAGCACACATTCAGCTTGTGGAACTCTTTGCCAGAGGATGTTGTGAAGGCCAAGACTATAACAGGGTTCAAAAAGAACTAGATAAAGTCATGCAGGATAGGTCCATCAATGGATATTAGCTAGGATGGGCAGGGATGGTATCCCTAGTTGTTAGCCTCTGTTTGCCAGAAGCTGGGAATGGGCCACAGGGGATGGATCACTTGATGATTAACTGTTCAGTTCATTCCCTCTGGGGCACCTGGCATTGGCCACTATTGGAAAACAGGAAAATGGGCTAGATGGGCCTTTGGTCTAACCCCAATATGGCCATTCTTATGACACATATAGCAATACTTCATAACTTCACATATAATGATAACACATACAATCTAACAGGATATTAATGTTCAACAGATCAAAACTTACAAAATGATTCCTTGCAAGGCATTCTTTGTACAAAACACATAATATTATGGTGAGTAATATGGGGGGGTTCCTGCCCAGAGTGCTACTTTGAGATCAGAGTGTCACACAGTTCTTATACTAATGAAAGACTCTTCTGAGGTTCCCTAACCTCAGGTGCTAGGAACTTGCTAACGTGTGTAGGGTAATTATTCAAACTCATCCATGTGGCTCTTGCTAGCTTCAACAAGGATATGAGAGTAGCTGAATTGCCTGTTTGAGGCAAACATAACCAGGGATTGGGAAAAGGAAACCCTGGAGAGAAACCTTTGTAGTCGCTAGGTTTAGATAGACAGTATAGGCAGAGGTGTATTTGTTGTCTAAGGGTATGTCTACACTATGGGATTATTTCAATTTTAGAGAAACCGTTTTTTAAAACAGATTGTATAAAGTCGAGTGCACGTGGCCACACTAAGCACATTAATTTGGCGGTGTGCATCCATGTACCGAGGCTAGCGTCGATTTCCGGAGCGTTGCACTGTGGGTAGCTATCCCATAGTTCCTGCAGTCTCCCCCGCCCCTTGGAATTCTGGGTTGAGATCCCAGTGCATGATGAGGCAAAAACAGTGTTGCAGATGATTCTGGGTAAATGTTGTCACTTAATCTTTCCTTCGTGAAAGCAATGGCAGACAATCATTTTGCACCCTTTTCCCCTGGATTGCCCTGGCAGGCCCCATAGCATGGCAACTGTGGAACCCATTTAGCCCTTTTTCACTCTCACCGTATGTGTACTGGATGCTGCTGACAGAGGCGCTACTGCAGTGCTACACAGCAGCATTCATTAACCATCTCTGCTACCTTGCAGAGGCAATCAGCCCTATTGCACCATCTGCTGCTTTAGAAATTGGCGATGAGGGTTACCAGTCCTCTTGTACTGTCTGCTGCTGCCATGGGTGCTCCTGGCTGGCCTCGCTGAGGTCGGCCGGGGTCGCATGGACAAAAATGGGAATGACTCCCTAGGTCATTCCCTTCTTTGTTTCATCTAAAAATAGAGTCAGTCCTGCCCTAGAATATGGGGCAAGCCTACTAGAAAACCAGAGAGCACAGTCGCTCCCGGTCAGAGCCCTAGCCATCCCGCAGAAATGAGCTGCATGCCATTTTAGGGGGTGCCCTTGCAACAACCTCACCTGTTGCTTCCCTCCTCCCACTTCCCTCCTGGGCTACCGGGGCAGTTATCCCCCATTTGTGTGATGAAGTAATAAAAAATGCATGAAGAAGAAACACTGACTTTTTAGTGAGATAAAGGGCTTGGCTACACTGGAGAGTTACAGCGCTGGTAGTGGCTTTACAGCGCTGCAACTCACCGTCCGCACTTGCAAGGCACATACAGCGCTGTATCTCCCTGGCTACAGCGCTGGCTGTACTCCACCTCTGCCTGGGGAATAACGACTGTAGTGTTGGTGATGCAGCGCTGCTCCGCCAGTGTGGCCACCAAAAGCGCTGTTATTGGCTTCCAGAGGTATTCGGAGGTATCCCAGAATGCCTGTTCAGCCACTCTGCTCATCAGTTCGAACTCTACTGCCCTGGCCTCAGATGACCCGCCCTTTAAATGCCCTGGGAATTTTAAAAATCCCCTTCCTGTTTGCTCAGCCAGGTGTGGAGTGCAATCAGTGAATCATTCCAGGTGACCATGCCTCCATGCACCAAACGAGCCCCAGCATGGAGCAATGGAGAGTTGCTGGACTTCATCAGTGTTTGGTGGGAGGAAGCTGTGCAGTCCCAGCTGCGCTCCAGCCGTAGGAATTATAATACTTTTGGGCAGGTATCAAGGGCCATGCTGGAAGGGGGCCATAACCGGGACGCGCTGCAGTGCAGGGTTAAAGTGAAGGAGCTGCGGAGTACCTATTGCAAAGCCCGTGAGGGAAACTGCCACTCCGGTGCTGCTCCCACGACCTGCCGTTTTTACAAAGAGCTGGACGCGATACTTGGGAGTGACCCCACCGCCAATCCGAGGACCACGACGGACACTTCAGAGCAGGAGGGGGGAGCACAAGAAGGAGAGGGGGAGGAGGAAACCGAGAGTGAGGGTACTGGGGTGGGGGAAGACACCCCTGAGTCCCTGGAGGCATGCAGCCAGGAGCTCTTCTCAAGCCAGGAGGAAGGTAACCAGTCGCAGCAGCCAGTACTTGGTGGAGGACAAACAGAGGAGCGGGTTCCCGGTAAGCGGCTTTTATTTTCAGGATGGAAATTTTTCGGGAGAGGAGGGAAGGTTCTGCATGCATGCATGCATGCCTAGGTGTGGAATAGCGAGGGGTGGGGGGACCATTGCTGCACACAGGCAAGCTGCATAGGGGCCAGGGCGGAATCTACATTGCTGTGGAAGACCCTCCCACTCTTCTCAGGTGACCCGCAGCAGTGAGATATCTTTCATATCAACTCCTGTGGAAAATGTTGGGAGAGTGTTCAGTGTAGGTGCTCCCTGCAGCTGTTTGCTTTCCCCAATGCACAGAACCCCGATGACAGTACAGCCCTGAAGCAATCAGTCCCCCTTACTCAACATTTCGGGGCTCCTGTGGGTTGTGCATGCTCTCTTTGGTATGGGAAAATTATGCTATTGTGAAGAAATGTTACTCCTTCACTGTGTGGGAATAACTATCTGATATATAAACAATGCTGCCTCTGTTAAGTGTTGCCTTTTTTGCCTTTCCACAAGCAACCTTGAGTTCTCGGCTGCCCGTGTTATCAACAGCTGAAAGACTCCAGAACCTCCGGAAGAAGCCGCGAAAAAACAAAGACGACCTGCTGCAAGCAGTTATGGATCACTCTGCCACAGAGAATTAAAAAGTGCAAGACTGAAGGGAAAGGGAAAGCAGGATCTGCCAGAAAAATGTAGCGGCCAGGAAGAAAAGCACAAAGCAGCTGATAAGCATCCTGGCGCGCCAAGTGGACTCTATCCAGCTGCTCGTAGCCATGCAGGCAGAGCACTACCGCGCTGCCTCCCTCCCTCGTTCCAAAGCTCTTTCCCTTGTGCCCCAATGTCAGCTCAAAACCCCCTTCCCCAGCATCCAGGTTCTTACCACCACCAGCTGCCTCCAACACCTGTACGTTCATCAACCAGCCCTGAGAACTACGACCCTTACCCTCTGCACTCAACCCCCATCATCATCTGCAGTATAGGCATCCTGAAGTGCAGCAGTCGTTGCACAGCACTCCAAACAGGACATAATTCAAAACTTGACTGTACAGTTCCCCCCCCCCCCCGCCCTTTTAGGTTCCCAAAATGTATCATGTGTGTCGTCAGTAAATATATCTATTTTATTCAAGTAAATGAATTCTTGCTTTGAAAACAGTCTTTCATTATGCCAGAAAGTCAGAAGATACCTAGGCCAGGGAAAGAAACAGGTACTGCAAATCACAGCTTAGAAAACAGATTCCTCTAAATTGTAACAACATGCACTTCCTCCCGATGCAAGGCACCAAACATTCTGTTGGTCGCCTCAAATTCCTCCCAAGGCATCCCTAATCCTGAGCCCTGTGCTGGCTCCTCCGTAGTGCCTCTGCTCTAGCTGTGCAATTCAGCCTCCCATTTGAACCTCGGAGGTCCTGCCTGACTGAATCTTTCACCCTTCCTTCCACAAAATTATAGGAGCTCAGCATGTGCTCTGATAAGCCGAAGCGGAATGCGGCTTCCCCCAAGTCTAGCTCCAACAGAGATCGCCGAGCACCCTTTAAACGGCCACAAAAGTTAAACTCCACATGCATCGGCACCGGCTCACCTGTAGTTGAACCAGTCCCTTGCTCCTGTCAAGCTTCCCTGTTATCGGTTTCATGAGCCAAGGCATTAATGGCGGATAAGCGGGGTCTCCAAGGATCACAATGGCATTTTCAACGCCCCTACTGTGTCTTTCAGTCTGGGGAAAAAGTCCGCTTCCTGCAGTTCCTGAACGGCCAGGTGTCTGAAAGATGCGTGCATTATGCACCTTTTCCAGACCAGCCTGTGTAAAGTTCAATGAAAGCCAGCGGTGCACACAAGCGCCTTGGAAAACATAGAGAAATCCCCCTTCCAATTAACGTACTCGGATTGCTATGAGGTGGTGCCAGAATAGGAATATGCGTCGTCATCTCTCGCCCTTCTACCCGTTAGAGAACCAGTTGTGCAAAGCCATCCACAATGTCCTGCACATTCCCCAGAGTCACGGTTCTTCTTAGCAGGATGCGATTAATGGCCCTGTTAACTTGCATACACGATGATTCCAATTGGTCGACTTTCCACCTCCAAACTGGTTCCAGAACCGATTGTAGCTGTCTTGGAGTTGCCAGCTTCCAGATTGCAATAGTCCACCCACTTCTCCACCGTCAGGGCAGATCTCATCTGTGTCCTTGTGCGAGGGTGGGGGCGGCTCAACACACCAGTCCATGAATAGTGGCTTTCTCATCCAAAGTTTTGCAGCCGCTGTTTGTCATCCCAGACATCCATGACGATGTGAGTCCACCTCGGTGCTTTGTTTCCAAGCCCAAAAGCAGTGTTCCACAGTGCTGAGCATTTCCGTGAATGCCAAAGAATTAGTGTCATATGCGTCAAGCGACTCGCTATCATCGTCAGACTCCTCATCACTTTGGATCTTAAGGAATAGCTTAACTGCCAACGGTGTGATGTGCTTGGCGAGACTTGTCAGTATCTCCTCAGCAGTTCAGGCTCCATTCCCACAGAAGTCGCGCCTGCTCGGAAACAGTTGAGAGATTCAAGATGGCGCCAACTGGACGGGAAAACAGGGATTGCGTGCGATGTGAAGCGATGCTATCACGGACGTTGGGAACAGGAAGCAGAATGATCCCGCTCCTCCGCCCCCTTCGCACAACCCACGTGCCAAAACTGGTGCTGGAATGGGACGAGAGGTGCTGTGTGTGGATAGCTGCCCACAATGCACCGCTCCCAACACGCTGGCAAATGTGCAAATGTGGCCACACTGCAGCACTGATAGCTGTCAGTGTGGCCACACTCCAGTGCTTCCCTGCACAGCTGTGCAAGACAGCTTTAACTCCGTGCTGCACACCTGCAAGTGTAGCCAACTCAAATGAGAGGAGGCAGCCTCCTGCTGCTATGATATTCCAGCAGGACTGAATCTTCATTGGACATTAAGGAGGGGGAGAAGGGGAGGAGCTCAGCCTCCAGCTGCTATGGTATTTCAGCTCAGACTGAATGTCCAGAGACAAAGCTAAAAAGGGAATGACCTGGATTTATTTCCATTTTTGCCAGTGCCCCGGCCGACCTCACGAGCCAGCTAGGAGCACTCACGGGATGATGACAATGGTTATCAGTCCTATTGTACCGTCTGCCATCAGGGAGAGGAGGGAGGGATGCTGCTGTTTAGCGCTGCAGCACCCGTCTACCAGCACACCCAGTAGACTACAGTGACATTGAAAAGACGTGAGAAACGATTTTTTCCCTTTTCTTTCACGGGGAGGGGGTAAATGCAACATATACCCTGAACCACTGGCAGCAATGTGTTTGACCCTTCAGGCATGGAGCTCAGCCAGAATGCAAATGCTTTTCAGGCTGTGGGAACTTGGGATAACTCGAGTCCTCAGTCCCACCCCCTCCCTCCATGAGTGTCCATTTGATTCTTCGCTTCCGTTACGCTGTTACGCAGCACTGTGCCGAGTCCCTGCTGTGGCCTCTGTCTATCATAGCCTGAGGTTTTTTTTCAAATGCTTTGACATTTTGTCTTCTGGAACAGAGTTCTAATAGGACAGATTTGTCTCCCCATATATAGCGATCAGATCCAGTATCTCCCATACGGTCCATCCTGGAGCTCTTTTGGATTTGGGCTGCATGGTCACCTGTGCTGATCGGCACTCCACACTGGGCAAACAGGAAATTAAATTCAAAAGTTTGCGGGGCTTTTCCTGTCTACCTGGCCAGTGCATCCGAGTTCAGATTGCTGTCCAGAGCGGTCACAATGATGCATTGTGGGATAGCACCCAGAGGCCAATACCATCGAATTGCGGCCACACTAACCATAATCCGACATGGCAATACCGATTTCAGCGCTACTCCCCTCGTCGGGGAGGATTAAAGATATCGGTATTGAGTCCTTTGTATCGACATTAAGGGCTTCGTTGTGTGGACGGGTGCAGGGTTAATTCAGTTTAACGCTGCTAAATTTGGTATAAACGCGTAGTGTAGACCAGGCCTGAGTTATCAGCAATGTCAAACCTCAAGAAAGGGATAAATGTGAAGTGTATATAATGTGTGTAGACTCTCTTCAAAGCAGGATGAGATGGTCTATAACGGGAGTTCTCAATCTTTTTCTTTTGGAGGCCCCAACGTGCTTTAAAAACTCCACAGCCCATCTGTGCCACAGTAACTGGTTTTCTGCATATAAAAGCCAGGGCTGGTATTAGGGTGTAACAAGCAGGGCAATAGCGTGGGCCCCACAAAGCTACATTGCCCAGGCTTCTGCTTCTGTCCCAAGTGGCAGGGCTCAGCCCCCGGGCTTCAGCCCCATGTGGTGGGGCTTCAGCTTTCTGCCCTGGGCCCCAGCAAGTCTAATGCTGGCCCTGCTTGGCAGCCCCCTGAAACCTGTTTTATGGTCCTTCAGGGGGCCCTGTACCCCTGGCTGAGAACTACTGATCTATAGTAGTCCTGCCTTGGGTGTAGGGAACAGGACTAGAAGACCTCTCTTGGTCCTTTCTAGTCCTACGATTTTCTGAATCACCTTTTTAAACTTTGATTTTTATTCTTCAAACACTGTTGCCACTCACTAGATATAAATAAATACTTGAGCACAATTAACTTGTACAGGCAAGTGTTCCTCCCCCTCTGACAAGGGATTTTCAATAGCCCACAGAGAGTTCCAGTATCAGTATGGTTGTTAGTAGCAGATTCATTTCCTGCCCCGAGAAAGGGCTTGGTCTCATACTCATTATTGATCACCTAGGTCAAAGTTGTGCTGGGGAGTATGTGCATTGATCTGATATAGATGCTGTCCCCCAGCATTCTTTTGTTCTGCTTTGTCTGGTAGCTGTTGAGGGGGAAGTTAAAGGTCTCAGATGGAGTGAGGATAACTCCAGAGTCTGAGTCAGCATTCCTATTGCCAGTAAAATAATGTTTCCCTATAAAGTCATCTAGTTCATTACTGTACCGTCTCTAAATCTTAATTATTTTGTCAAATGCTTTGGGAGTTAACCTAAGAATTAAAGACACTTTACAAAATCCAAATTCTGTTCATTTACATTTAGTCACTTACAACTAAAGAGGGTTTTAGTTTAGCTAAAAACTTATATTTAATGTCACGTTTTTGTTCCTTTGTTGTTTTATTTATTTCACTTACATTGCTAAGCTGTTGGTAACCTTATCCATGTGTGGTTTTCCTTTTAAAGGAAAATGTCTTTTCCAGAATGTTTGATTACAGAAAGGTGAAATCCATTATTTTTTCTTCGATGTTCATTAATTTGCATATTAATATTCTCAGTGGAAAGTAAATATGTTAATTTTACAGCTTCTTAACAGATTCCTTAATCATGAGGACATTTGTATGTTTTAATAAAAATTATGTAAACTATGCAGCATAGTTTCATATAATTATACAACAGACCAACCAAAAACTCAAGTACATATACATAAAATTATTAGGCTTCCTTGGCAGTGTGTAAATTATTGTCCTTACCAGAATCATTAGCAACTCGGATTTTTCTCTGTTTGCATTATACTATCAGTTTATTGTGTTGCAGATTCAGGGACTCAATATAATCAAAATTGTACAGTATGTCCTGTTCATTCTGTTGTTAATGACCACTTCAAATGATGTTGTATCTGAATCTTTTTCATTCAATTTTCTGTCAGAAATATTTGTGCTTTTTGTCTAGCATCAATGCATAGTACGTTACTTTACTCCAAAGTTTGCATTTGTAAAGTCTTTGCTTATCACTAGGAAAACACATTTGCCTTGGTACACTTGACTTATTTTTAAGTGATTTTAGTGGTCAGGGTAGGTGCTGACAGCTCTGGAGAGTGGACCCTCTATGGAACAGGTACAGAATGGGTTGTGCAAGCTGCCCAATACTAACTCACCAACGTGTGTCTAAACTATTCTCTAGGAACCACCTGTTGACTAATGCCTTAGTCACGGTCTCATGGGATGCAGGTTCAGTTCTCATCTATTCCATGGACTTGTGTGATGACCTTGGGCAAGTCACAATCTCTCAAAGGTATTTCATTCTGTGTAAAATAGGGATGATACTTCTATATCTCTTAGATATGTTGTGAGAATAAGTACATAAATATTTTGGAGACTTTCAGATACTACAGTGATGGAAAGTGTAAGTCCTTAGAAGTAAAAATAGATAAGGATAAGAGTAGCGCACTCCTAAGGCAGATTCAGCCTCTGCTGACACTGCCTACAAGAGTAACAACTTGTTCCAGTTTTCATGGTGCTTTTGTGATTTAGACACTTACCAGCTCATTTCATGTTAACCTGTGCGTAGGGATCAGATGAAAACAAGGGCCTGATGTGCACTGCAACTTTCTAGAAACAGCCAATTTAATCCAGTGAGGTGTAGTATCTTTTATTGGACCAACTTCTGTTGGTGAGAGAGACAAGCTTTTGAGCTTACACAGAGCTCTTCTTCATGTCTAGGAAATGTACTCCCAGACCTGAAGATGAGCTCTGTGTAAGCTCAAAAGCTTGTCTCTCTCACCAACAGAAGTTAGTCCAAGAAAAGATATTGCCTCACCCAACTTGTCTCTCTCTAATATCCTGGGACCAACATATCTATAACACTGCATACATTTAGTCCAATGTGAGATAAGCTTATATATGTAAATTAGATATAATCACACCTGTGTATTGACATAATGGGATTTTTAATAGGCTGCAGTGTGTGGGTGTGAATTTGCTTTCATAGCTTCTGATAAAATACTAATTGGATTCAGTGGAAGACTTTCTTTCAGTGGGGGCTAGCTCAGGTACATGATCCCCAATGAGAATCAATCAGTTATCATAGAGTACGATTAAATTCAGAGTTGGACCATAGGTTGGCCTTCCCTATTGCCTTGTAAATATCATTGACGTTGAGATACTGTACAAGTTCTCAAACCAGCTGCACGTTTCTTTTTTTCCTTTTATTTAAAAGGTGGTTTATACATATATTTTTCAATTTTAATTCTGGAGCATGAGGGGATTTGCAATCATAGCCACCCTAGCTTTCTTTATGGCTAGATGGGAGTAAGGTCTGATTTTTTCCTCTTGCAACATAGGATTACAATATGTAAAAGATTGTGAACTTCTGTTGGAGAGCATCAAAACAGAGAAAGCCCAGAAAAATATAATTTATCATTAGACCCTGAAGCTTGCATATATGCAGGTCCCAGGGGTCTTATTGCAGAGCTCTGATTGCAGGAATGGGACTTAGTTTGTATTCTGTAGTACAGCCTTTTATGTTTGAGGGAAAAGATTTGAAATGTAAAACTTGAATTAGGTATTTTTTTTTCTGTTTATTTTAATTTGTGCTAGAGTTCTCACAGAAGTTTTAAGACTGTAACTGTGGGTTCATGGAGATTGTATCAAGAGAAAATGAAACTAAATTATTAAGTCATTTCACATGCTGAGGGATCACATAATGTTAAGATATCATGAATTCATGTGCATGTCAGTTATATTGCCATTAACACCTTTCCCATCCCAATGCAATAGAAATTGTGCTGTAAAATCTGCCAAAATAACTCTAATGTATAGAGGCTAATACAGAAGAGCTAGGGAATTGAGTCCCTGTGGCTGTCAGATGGAATATGTATTCTCGTTTTGCTTAAATACTTCAGTCCGTAGTCTTAAGGGTTTAAATAGAAGGTTGGATTGCAGAAAATCTACATTTTTCTTTATCTTGACTGTATTTCTGTAGTAACATAAGAAAGAGAATCTAAAGAGTTGGCTCATGCTTTTGTTCATGTGCAGTAGCATGTTCCCAGTAGTTCTGGAAAGAGCTCACTGAAAATGACTAGAGTCATGTATTTAGTCTGAAACAAATATGTCCATTTAATTATTGTAGTATGCACTAGAGTATCTTAGAACTATTCGTAGTCTTTTCCCCTCTATAATAGAAGTGTAATTGTTGAGAAGCAAGCCAAGGTTTCAGGGATCTGCCACTGAAGTCAAAGATTGTTGGATCAGGTCCAAAATAACCATAGATAGGACATGAATTGTGTTAAGGTTTAAATTACATTTAACAAAGTTGTTCTGCATATTTCAGTATGGTCAGTTTTGCTTTTTTAAGTTTTGTATTGTGACATTTAAAAGAAAGTTTACTGTATAATATTTTATTAAGTATTCATTTCTCAGTGGAAGACTGAGAAGAAAAAAATCCAAGAGTCAAGCTTAGAACAGTCCAACTGACTGATTCTTCAGTTTGATGGATGAACCAATTTTTTTTCTATTGTTTTGGGTTATCCAGAAACATAAAATGTTTAATTTTTTTTAGTTCACCAAAATAAAATAAGAGGGTTTTTTTTGTTTTAAAAACCTTTTAAATTAAATTGAAGTAAAATTTGCTTTGAAAAGTCAAAAGCTTTTGTTTTCAAAATGTAAAAATGAAATATATAGACCGAAACACTTTGCAACATGATTTGGTAGATGTTTTCCAGTGGGGGAAAAAAAGTTTTGTCCAAAAAACTTCACCCAGCTCTAGTCAAGCTTTTCCTTCCCCTCCCTAGTCCACTATCCTAAGCATAAGGAACCATCCAAGAATAGGTTTTCAAACTGATGTGAGAAATTTCCTTTTTTTCCCCCCTTCCCCAAATCCTTCCACAGATACGCAAGAAATATTTACTGTGATAATCACTTAAGCAATGTTTTGTGTTCATAGTTTGAATAGCTTTAGGGTATGGAGAAGAAAGTTACACTGATGCTCTTTAGAAAATATAATTCGCCAAGCATTGAGTTATGTGAAAGGAGCTTTTGCTTTTGTCTGAAGTATTAACACTTAATCATAACATGTTACTGTTGTCTTGCATTTTTGTAATTACCAGAGATCTCTAAGAGGTTAAGAACTGAAGTCCTAGAAGTATATTTTTATGTGAGCAAATGGGGTACTGAAGACTTAAATCTTCACACACAGAGAACAAATTATGTTGCATAAAATCCAAGGTGTAAAAGTTAAAGAGAGAGGATATGTAACCTTACTAATCCTTAAACAGTATCGTGACTGAACTCTACAGAGGAGTGTGTTTAATATTGCTTTTCTCATTACTATAAATCTTTCCTTATAGTTATCTAAGAAGTGTACAATTTAGTTATGAAGTAGTGTTTAAAACGGAATGTTCTTGAAAGGTTCTGTGGTAATTTGTTCATGGGGTTTTGAGGAAGTGGGAAATAGAAAGATTATGAGCTCTTCCTAATATTTAGAGAGTCATTTTTCCCTACCTATTAGGTCACATAGCAGTTTTGGATACACTGGGCACTGATTTCCTATAATATAATTTGTGGAACTGGCTGGATGCCTTTTCAACCACACTAAGCAATTTCACATATGATAGTTTGTTCTCTCACCTCACTTCCTTATTCTATACAGTATACATTAAATTGTTAAAATTCATGCAATTTAGGGCTTGCTCATTAACTCCTTGTTGGATTTTCATTTGATGATCATTGTGGTCCTGATGTCCTCATGAAAATGAGTTGTGTATCTCAAGAGGCTATCCCTGAGCACAAAATTTAAATAAACTTAATTATGGTCTTATTGTCTCTGAACTCTCAGAAAATCGTTTTCCTGTTCAGCTGTATTTCAGTGGGCTATCCTAGCTTTTTATAGTAATTTAAATGCCTTTTATTCTGTGTTAAAAATGAATAAAGCATTCAATTATAGAACTTTTCCATGAATTTCCCCCCACCGCCATAATGTCTTGTTCTAGTAACTGTAGTGCCACAAACTGGTTGATGCTTGGTATGGAGCTAATAACTAGGAATGAGTGATTTCAACACTTGGAAAACAGCCTCTAATCCAAATACCTCAAAGAACATTAAGAACTTTTGCCATAATTCAGTCTCTTGGAGGCAAAATATTTTATCGATTAAAAGATTGGACAATTTCACTAGATTGAATTTATTGATGCAAATTTTCTTTTCCAGGTCAATTTGACAGATTTAGTAAAATTAAGATTGTTATATATAAAAAAAACTCTGCAAAAAAGAAATACAGTTTGTAATATACTGTACATAATTCATAGCTGTGGCTTTAAACAAATCTAAGATTAATCTTATTCTCTAATAATATGTTTAGGAGGATGGGCTGTTAGAAGATTTTTAGCTTTCCAGATGCTCAAACAATGTGCTTTAAATATTGTATTCACACACTCGCCCTAGAATGCAGTAGATTAGCTATTTTAAGATTTGAATTGTGAATAAATGCTGGAGGAAAAGCAACAACACTTGCAATGTATGTAGTCTCAATTAGCTCATTTAAAATGTATTTACAAGTGAAGTAGACAGAGTAGCAAATGTCTGTGCAAAACTGTTATAAAAATATTAATGAAGTAACAAAAAAAGCTTTTTGTGAGTTCTGTCAGAGAAGTTATAGATCGGTTACCTTTCTTGTATGTGTGTTTATTCTCATTGGGATGGAAACAATTTTTTAATCACCAAAGGCTGATTAGAACATCTTGAAGAATAATTAACTTAGTCAAGTTTTAAGAAGAGCTTTTCTGGTTTTTAGATGTCCAAGATTTGACAGTTTTAGTTGGCAGATTATCCAACTTGCAGGTATAAAAACGGATCTTATTTTGCTTTAATTTAAGAATTATGTGTCATTACAATGTAGATACTGTACTGGATATTCCCTGTATTGCACTGTCAGCAATGTAGTTGTTCAAAATATCTTATTTTTATTTCTAATTTCAAACAGTTATTTAAAGTCCTTTTCTACTTCAAGTATTAACTAGGATCTAGATCCTCTTGGGTTGTCTTCTTTAATCATCTTAAAGAAAGCTGAGCCCACAGCTATATGTATGCATACATTACTTCTTCATGAAGGACTTTCTTCAGATTGAAGTATTTGTATTTCTTCAATGCTCTATCCACTCTTAGGTAAGTCATATTTGCCTCCAGCCAAATGAGTAAGTTGCACTGATTCTTTAATGAGAAACACAAAACTAATTTTAACAGGTTCAGTAAACAGGTTAAAGCTGACTAAAGGCAGTTTTTATGGGTTACATTGGGTGCCTCATAAGCCAAGGAGATACTGACCTTGCCTTTATTATAGGGGCTACCTGTACTTACAAATGAACACATCGTAAACAGTGTTATGCATTTGTTGTTAGGTTATTATAAGATAGTTGCATAAAAGTAGATTGTACTGAGCGTGTTCCTGTATGGCACCATGGAGCCAAACGGTTGCTGTTCATTCCAAGCTGGTGCAAGCTGTCCCATTTTACTCAGCATGTAATAAAAATGTTCAGCCTGAAGTAATGCTCATGCAGCTGCCTTAGAAAGTATTCAATGAAAATGGCTTTCTTCTGTTCACATTTGAAAGTCATACTTTAGAGCATAGCCAGTAAAATAATAAATAAGCTGGAAAAAAGTGATTAAATTGGTTTTAAATAACCACTCATAATTAAGTCTAGTATCTGGATGTTGAATCCAGGATTGGAATACATAAGGAGGTTGTCTTTCTGACTTCTTGTTAGCCAGCGTGGTGAGACAGAAGTTTAATGTTGTTGCTGATTTAGTATATCTCATAGAAGAATAACCACCAAGTTTGGGGTGTGTCTGCCCTTTTCCCCCAACAGCTTGTCCTGAATTTGGTATTCTCAGTTGTGAGCCACTTTGACTTTGTGAGGGAGGTGGATGGTAGGAAGTGGCCCAGAGGTAGCATCAAAGTACTTCTGGGTGCTTGACATTGATGCCTCTTACAGGACCTTAGGCCAGGCCCCAGTAGAGTGAAAGGCCCTGGTTTTTCTACCATCCAGCCTTGTTACAGAGAGAATACCTTCACTTACATACCGTTGCATCTCTCAGATATAAGGAGAGAGTAGAGACTCTGAAAACTCAATGTCTGGCATGGGCTATCCACTGAGGTCAGTAGAAAGATGTAAGGAAGTCCCTTTCTATTGTAAAGGCATGGGACCCTATATAGTCCTTGGGACTCTGTTACTCCGGAGAGGGGGCAGAATAAATTTGTGACCCAATCTGGTGTCCGAATTGACACCCACCAAAAGCTGGATGCCACAGGGTTGATCGTTGCCAACAAGAGACATCAGAAGCAAGGTGAATAGAGATAGTGACTTAACTACTAGGTGATATCACCAATGAGATTTTGCATCACTGAGGGGCGACATGGTTGAAGTAGTGTCCTAGCAAAATGATCTTTGCAGCAACATTCTGAATGGGTATGAATGGGGCAAGATTGTATTTGTGAAGGCCAGAGAGAAGGGTATTTTCAGTAATTGAGATGTGAGGTGATAAGAGCCTGGACAAGAGGTTTTGCTGTATGGATGGATGAGAAAGGCTGTATCTTAAGATCTTATGCAGAAATAATCAAGACTTAGACATAGCCTGGATGTGAGGACCCGGAGAGACGTTTCAGTTTTAGATGGCACCCACTTAGGTTACAGGCTTGTGTGACAGGCAATATGGTGGTGTTGTCCAGTGATGGAGAATAGAGCTAGTGGAGAGGGTTTGGCGATGGGGAAAATATGAACCCTGTTTTACGAAGCTCCATGTTGAGCTTCAGCTGATGGCTGGACGTCCATGAGGAAAAGTCAGAAAGACAGGCTGAGATTTTAGTTTGGACAGAAGGAGGCAGGTCTGTGAGTCATCAGTATAAAGATGATAGTTGAATTTGTGTTTCCAGGTGAGATTGCTCAGATATAAGGTGTAGGGAGAGAAGAGAAGGGGACCAAGAACAGAGCTCTGTGGAATCTTCACAGAAAAAGGGCAGATATGAGAAAGGGTCCTCCAAAGGACACACTTGAAGAAACAGAAGTAGGAAGAGACCTAGGAGAGGACAGAGTCAAGCCAAGGGAAGTACGAAAGCATGGTAACTGTGTCAAAGTTGGCTGACTAGTCAATGAGGAGGAGAGTGGATTATCAGTTCTGACCTTTAGCTAGGATGACAGATTTTGGCAGGAGTAGTTTCAGTAGAGTGCAAGAAATGGAAGCTGCATTGGAGAGGATCGACAATAGAATTGGAGGAGAAGGAATTCCAGATAGCAATTAACAGTGTGTTCAGTGAGCTTAGAGATGAAAGGAAGATGGAGAGCTGGTTGGAGGGACAAGTGGGGGTCAAGAATGGGTTTTTTTCCTAAGATGGGAAAGACTAAACTGTGCTTGTATTTTGAGGGAAAGAGCCAGAGATGAATGAGATGTTAAGGAGAAGTGCAAGGTGGGGATAAAAGTGGGCATGAGGGAGATCAGGATGGGATGTGTTTTTCGGGGCAAATGGAGAAGTTAGAGAAGAGCAGAGAGGGCAGTGCTTGGTGAAGATCAAGTCAAATACTTGTCTCTTTAGGTGAAATAGGAGAGTTGAACGGAGACTGCAGGTCAAATTTAGAGATGAGGGCAAGGAAACCTGCAGCTGAGGGGTCAGATGGGTCATCCATGCAGAAGCTGAAATCACAGAGGGTGGGTGTGGGAGATTGTAAGGAGAACGAGAGATCCATGGGTCAAAATCAGAAAGGAAAGCTGATGGGAAGCTGATCGTATGGATGGTATATGACAACAAACATGGAGGGAGAGAGGAAAGAAGGGTCAGATGCACTGGTGTTCAAAAGAGAGAAAGAGTGGGAAGGGAGAAGACAGGGGTTGGAAGTTGTAGGAGCAGAGGAGAAGGCCAGCATGCTCACCCTAGTCTGATCCAGCGCATAGTATGTGAGAGGAGAGGCATCCTGGAGAGGCAGTGTTGGGGAAGAAATCCAGGTCTTCGCGGAAGGGAGTGAGATATGAAGTTTGTGGCTGACTGACGTCTTTTTAGAGATGGAGTGGGTGTTTCAGAGATGGTAGATGGAGGAAGGATGGGGATGGGTGTGAAGTTGGGAATGGTAGCACAAAGGGATGGAGTTGAAGGTGGGGATAGGTGTGGGGGGTGGAAATAGTGGATATGGAAAGTGGACTTCAACCATGAAGCTTCTAGATTCCTGAAAAAGCACTTAATGAACAAAGATTAGCCCCTTTTCCTCTGGTTCCTGCATAGAACTTGAAACTGATGCTGAATGTTCTCATGTCTCCTCCTTTTTGAAAAGTTGAATAATACGTTCCTGGAACTTTTATCCTTTTAAGTCACTTCCTAGTAGAGGTGCTTTTGGTCAGAAGAGTAAGGGAATTACAAGGCCTTTCCCACAAGTGGCCATATGATTTTTTTCTTTCCCCTATTAGGATAAGATCTTTTTGACAACTGTCCCAGAATTTAGGTCCAAGGTATCATCAGCCTTTCACTTGAATCTAAGGGTACGTCTATACTTCCTGCCGGATCGGCTGATAGTAATCGATCTATCGGGGATCGACTTATCGCGTCTTGTCTAGATGCAGTAAATCAATCCGCGAATTGGCAGGAGGAGTAAGCAGCATCAATGGGGGAGCCGCGGCAGTCGACTCGCCACTGTGAGGATGGCCAGGTAAGTTGAACTAAGATACTTCGACGTAGCTGAAGTTGCGTATCTTAGATTGATTCTCCCCCCTACATCCCAGTGTACACCAGCCCTAAGACATTATGGACTTTCTGCACCAAATCTGAGAATCCTAGAGAAGGCTACTTTGTTGTCCTTAGTTCCTTACAGACATGCATAGAAGGGATGTCAGTTTAATTCTTTCATCATTCACCAGAATTTAAAGATATTTTACCCCTTTTCAGTCTGCCTGGCTAGTCAAAGTTCAAGGCTCCAAGGGTCTTTCAGTTTGGAGTAGAAATTGACAATGGAGTCTGCTATTTTTTATGCACTTTGTTAATTTTCAAGGAATATACAAAATCCTGCTTCTCCAAACACAGGAGGAATCAAAAACAGGGGGTTAGCTTTTTTGCTGTTGTCCCAAATCCCTTTAGCCAGCAGCATACCCAGAAGCACTATCTTTAGCTTCTGTGATACACTGTGCTGATTGTTGTTGACTGTACACTTCTTCCTTTTTCCACTTTGACCGTCCTCTCTCCCACGGACACAGACGTGCACACCAGTTCCACCAATCAAAGCCCTACCCACAGCATTTTAAGCTCCTTGTCTTACATTAATCAGCTTCTATTAAGTGTCTCCAAAGGCATGTGTTTTTGGGTGCTACCCGAGCTCTGGTCACATCTTGCCAAACGTTATAGATCAGACTCTCAGGCATCACAAGTGCTACGTGTTCAAAAAATGCATTACAAGTAGTAGTTAAATGAAGCTCCCTCTTATAGTAAAATGTTTTAACTGCTTTAGTATGGAAGAGAGAAGGGTCCAATCCAGACTTTTGCCCTGTAGGGTATGGGTATCTGGTTTGACATTCACAGCATGAGACAATGTCACTGAATTGTTCAAAATTAATGGTTGCTGAATACTAATGTTGTCACGGTATAATTCCCCACTCTGAACCTTAGTGTCCAAAAGATGGGGTACCAGCATGAATTCCCCTAAGCTTAATTACCAGCTTAGTACTTGTAGCGCTGCCACCAACCAGGAATTCCAGTGCCTGGTACACTCTGGTCCCCCCGAAACCTTGCCCGGGGAACCCCAAGACCCAGACCCTCTGGATCTTAACACAAGGAAAGAAAACCCTTTCCCCCACCATTGCCTCTCCCAGGCTTCCCCTCCCTGGGTTGCCCTGGAAGATCACTGTGATTCAAACTCCTTGAATCTAAAAACAGAGAGGAAAATTCACCTTCCTCCCTCCTTTTCTTTCCTCCTCCCAGACTCTCCCTGAGAGAGAGAGTAATCCTAACACAGAGAGAAATTAACCTTTCTCTCTCCCTTCCCTCCTTTCTCCCCACCATATTCCCTGGTGAATCCAGACCCCGCGTCCTTTGTGGATCTCACACCAGATAAAAAAAAACCAATCAGGTTCTTAAACAGAAACTTTAAATTAAAAGAGAGAAAAACAAGTAAAAATTACTTTGTAAATTTAAGATGGAATAGGTACAGAGTTTTTAGCTATAGGCACTGGGAATCGACCTCTCCAGCCTAAGTATTACAAGTACAAATTAAAATCCTTTCAGCAAAAATAACAAATTTGAAGTCCTTTCAGCCAAATACACAATTAATACTCCTTCCAGCCAATGCACGATATTGCAAATAAATGAAAAAACATAAGCCTAACTCGCTTTATCTATCTAGTACTCACTATTTTGAACCTATAAGAGCCTGTATCAGGGAGATTGGAGAGAAACCTGGTTACACGTCTGGTCCCTCTGAGCCCCCAGAGTGAACAACAACCAAATTCTAACAGCACACACAGAAAACTTCCCTCCCTTAAGATTTGAAAGTATCCTGTCTCCTGATTGGTCCTCTGGTCAGGTGACAGCCAGGCTTATGGAACTTGTTAACCCCTTACAGTCAAAAGAGATATAAAGTACTTTTGTTCTATTAATTTCTTCTATCTGTTTATTACAAATGTCAATCTATTTTTTGTTTGGTACTGCTTTCTAAATATTGAACAGAAGGATAAGAGAAGGCTAGACCTCTCCACGGATCACTGAAAGTGCTAGTATTCTGTTTTTATCTGCTGCTTGGAAAATACTGTTATCCAAGTATCTGATCTGGTGCTCTAGACTTCAGTGATAAAAATTAACAGATAAGGAAACATTTTCCACCAATCCCTATCAGGGTTACTTCAAACCAGTGGCCTAAAAGCAAGGGATCACTATTGCTTGATCCATCTAGTATTCTCTCAGAGGTGCACAGTGAACCTGGCCATATAGATAATGCTAGTTTTGTGCTTACTACATTATAGTCAAGCTTTACTTTCTTGAGGGGAGATTAGGGTTGCCAACTTTCTGACTGCAGAAAACTCAACACCCCTTCCCCCTACTCCATCCCCCCTCCCTCTGTCACTTACTCTCCTTCATTTTCACTGGGCCGGGGCAGGGGGTTGGGGTGAGGGCTCTGGCGTGGGGTTGGACATGAAGGGGTTGGGGTGTAGGAGGATGTTCCAGACTAGGGGGTGGGACTGACGGGTTTGGAGTGTGGGAGGGGGCTCCGGACTGGGACAGGGTTGGAGCGTGGGAGGGAGTATAGGCTCTAGGCTGGGAGTACAGGCTCCAGGATGGGGCCAGAAATGAGGGGTTCAGGATGTGTGAGGGGTCTCTGAGCTGGGGGTTGGGGTGTGGGAGGGGGATGAGGAGTTTGTGGTGCAGGAGTGTAGGCTGGGAGTATAGGGTCTACCTGGGAGTGTAGGCTCTGGGGTGGGGCCAGGGATGAGGGTTTGTGGTGCAGGAGGGTGTTCCTGACTGGGGGGTGGGGCCAAGGTGTTCAGGGTGCAGGAGGGGGCTCAGGGTTGGGGCAAGGGGTTGGGGCGTGGGCTCCAGGCAGTGCTTCTCAGGCGACTATTGGAAGTGATTGGCATGTTTCTCCCGCTGCTAGGTGCAGCGGTAGCCAGGGGGTTCTGTCCGCAGGTGCCGGTCCTGCAAATACCATTGTCTGCAGTTCAAAGCCAATGGAAGCTTCAGAGCCAGCACTTGTGGTGGTGTCCATGCCGCAGGCAGGGGAAACATGCTTTGAACTCCCCCTGGCTGCTTCTGCACCAATGAACCAGAGGGGTATGCCAACCACTCTGGGAGCTGCACGGAGTCAGCCACTGTGGCCAACCAAACTTTTAGCGGCCTGGTCTGAACCGGGTACTCCGGTTGAAAATTGGAGGCCTGCCAACCCTAGGGCAAGTTCTTTTGGCTGACAATGCACATCCATTGTAATGCACCAGTCAGATGCACAGAAGACCCAGAGAAGACCAATATAATAGACCTCTACACATATATGCAGCAAAGAATCCTGTGGCACCTTATAGACTAACAGACATTTTAGAGCATGAGCTTTCGTGGGTGAATACCCACTTCGTCGGATGCATGTAGTGGAAATTTCCAGGGGAAGGTATATATATGCAAGCAAGAAGCAAGCTAGAGATAACGAGGTTAGCTCAGTTAGGGAGGATGAGGCCCTGTTCCAGCAGTTGAGGTATGAAAACCAAGGGAGGAGAAACTGGTTTTGTAGTTGGCAAGCCATTCAAAGTCTTTGTTTAATCCTGAGCTGATGGTGTCAAATTTGCAGATGAACTGAAGCTCAGCAGCAGTTTCTCTTTGAAGTCTGGTCCTGAATTTTTTTTGCTGCAGTATGGCCACCTTAAGATCTGCTATTGTGTGGCCAGGGAGGTTGAAGTGTTCTCCTACAGGTTTTTGTATATTGCCATTCGTTATCTGTACCTTGCTTCTTGCTTGCATATATATATGTGCCCCTGGAAATTTCCACTACATCCGACGAAAGCTCATGCACCAAAAGTCTGTTAGTCTATAAGGTGCCACAGGATTCTTTGCTGCTTTTACAGATCCAGACTAACACGGCTACCCCTCTGATACTTTACACATATACGAGTACTATTTTTAGAAGTGTTAATTTTGTTATTTTTTCTAAATCATTTGTTTCCCTAATATTGAAAAAAAAACATTTGTTTTATATTGTGTGCTTAGGGTAATGTTAGAAACCTGTTAACTCTGGGACTTGACCACCATCTGGGAGTTTGCTTGCTGCAAATAACTCACTTAAAATGCACATAGATTGATTAAAGTACTGAAGTGCCTTGAGCACTGACTTCCAACTGTGCATGTTCTGATTACACAGAAAGCTTGCAGTGTAGGCTGGGATGTCACTTTGTGGGGAACTGAAAGATTTTAAACAATGGCATCGCACTACTCACCACTAGTCTATAAGAACTAAAATAGTTAATGGAGAAAAAACACTTGTGTTTTTCCGTTAGGAATGGACTACTGTGATAAAAGAACAAATAGGCATTATTGTATAGTTAACAATGCAAATGGTTGATTTTTCAAATGCATTATATCAGAGGCTACTGAACCAGGGTAAGAAGGGACAAAGAGTCCTGTGGCAAAAATATATGTGGTATAAATTTATACCTGGCTCTGAAAATTTTCACTACATTCATCTGACGAAGTGGGTATTCACCCACAAAAGCTTATGCTCCAATACGTCCGTTAGTCTATACAGTGCCACAGGACTCTGTCACTTTTTATAGATCCAGATTAATGTAGCTACCCCTCTATACAAGATAAGAAGGGACAGTCTGCTGCTCTTATCTAGCAACTGATATATGCTTCTAAATCTCTCCTTAGTTTTCTGACATCCCTGCATTACTTTCTTCCTAAAAGTAAGTTTTTACCTAAGTATTTTCCATATTATTGGGCTTTTATTTGCAAATATGGTCCTATTTGTTTTCCTGGAGGATTATCTCCAGTTCAGTTGTCTGAAGAGAAGCACTAGAGTATCTTCTAAAAATAATTAAGATGCTGAAATCTGAAATCATAGTAAAATACCATTGTGGATTGAATCCTTTTTTTTTTTTTTTTAAGATGGAAATATTTTAAATGAGTGACGTAAGCATGTTATGAGGTTGGGCAGACATCTATCAATGAACAATGCTAGATCAAATTCTTGCAATTTCAGAGAAAAAGGATTTGAGAATAATACCATCATCTTTGTTGCTGAAGCTACTAAATTTGATCTGCTGCTGCTGATCATGTTCTGCAGCTTGAGTGTAATGAATACTTTCAGTCAGATGACTGGATATTATTTATTCAAATGATTCAGCCAGAAAAACAGATCACTTTCAATAGTGACTGGGAAAGCAGATAACACTGATGATCCAGACAGTGAGTTAATCATGGTATAAAAAGAATTTACAATATGGAAAGAATTAAGTTCACAGAGTTGGTTTTAAGAACTAGTTGCTATTTTCAGTTACTGCTTACAGGTATCATTTCTGTAAAGAGGTTAAATGATAGCATTAAATTGAGAGCATTAAATTGGTGGTAGCTGTGGGTTGAGAAATCTAAATGTTTAAGGTTTAAACTTCTTGTTTCTCTTCATTTTTTGTTGCTGGGTGGAGGGATTCACTTTCAATTAATAATTTCCTAGATTTGGTCAGTTTACATTTGTGTTTCAGATACTGTATTTTAAGCAAGGGATTTTCTATGTGAAAGAGTTGGCTTCTGGTCCCATCTTCTTTTTAAATGAAATCTGCTTGCTAAATTCCTTGTTTTAAAATGTGTATACTATAAACATGTAGTAATGCCATTACTATTATTGTCATTTTTTAAAGCTGAGGTGAGTTTCTCCCTGAACCTTGAGATTCAGTCCTTTTTGTTTTGTATAACAGTAAATACAGTACCTGTCTCCTAGACCTGGTCTACACTACAAGTTAGGTTGATGTAAGCCACCTTGCCATGTCCTAGTTGTGCGTATGTCTACATTTAAGTTGGTATCCCACCAGTGAAAGTGCCCTGTTACAGCAGTGCATTAACACCACCTCTCTGAATGGCATTGAGCCATGGTTGATGTACTGAGGTCACAGTGTGAGTGTAGACATCGCTTTACCTATGTAGATCCTAACAGTCCTTCATCAGCTATCCCACAATGCTGGATACTGATGGCTGTGGTCACAATTGTGACCTCCACTGCCCAGAGATCATAGAGACTGGAAGCCCCTTCCCCCTTTAAAAAAACTGAATTTTTGAAATTCCTTTTCCCGATTGTCCAGCTTGGCAAGCACACCCAGTAGCTCTCCACTTTTGTGAGCATCTGCCCAGCTGACCAGCTGGCTACATGCTCCAAAGGTCCTCTGGCTTGGAGTAGACAGGAGATATTGGATCTCCTGTGCCTGTGGGGAGAAGAGGCTGTAGAGGCACAGCTACAGACTGGCTTTAGAAATGTGGACATCTACGAGCACATTGTATGGGGGATTCAGGAGAAGGGGTATGACAGGGAACAACAGTAGTGCTGTGTAAAAGCAAAGGAACTGCGGGAGGCATATTGGAAGGTCAGGGGGGCCAAGAATCGATCCAGTGCTGAGCTGCACACCTGCTGCTTTTATCAAGAACTGTATGCCATATTTGGCAGAACCACCACCACTATGCCACAGACCGCTGTGGATCACTTCAAGGAGCCCAAGTCACAGGCACCTGCTGTGAACAGCAAGAATGAGGAAAAGGAGGAGGAAGACGGGGGACATGCAACCTTTAGCTCCAGCTGTGCTGTGAGTCAGGACCTGTCTGAGGCTTCACCATAGTGCAGTCAGTCCCAGTAGTCGAGCACAGGCTTGTTGCAGGGAAAGGATCCTCGGGTAAGTGTGCAAATGTATTTGACATTACAGTGCTGTACTGATGGAGCCCCTAACTTAGCAGCACATAGCTATGAACTTTTCATTAATTTACTCAGACTGGAAGATTTAGCAGTGCAACAACGAGAGGAATCTGTAACTTTCACTCCACGCATCTGAAAAAATGAGGTTTTTTACCCATGAAAGCTTATGCCCAAATAAATCTGTTAGTCTTTAAAGTGCCACTGGACTCCTTGCTGTTTTTGTGGATATAGAATAACACGGCTACCCCCTGATACTTGTCATCTTTATTAGTTTCCAACATGTGCTGCAGAATGCCTAGCAGTGCTCAAAGCAACCACTTGTTACTTTACAGTGTGACAACTCATAAGGATCAGTGACCGTGTAATAATCATAAATGTACAATAAGTACTACAAAATTAATAGGTGCATTGGTAGTGTTATGTTCATAGATGTACATCAAGCACATTACTAACTGTCCCCAAAACAGCTGGGAGAGGTAGAGCACAGTACATTACAACACATTACTGTGGCTCATAGTTCAAGTGCTCTTTCAGGGTCTCCTGGAGATGTATAGCTCTGTGATGTGTGTCTGGCTGTTCAAATTCATCCTACAACTTTTCTGGCTTTGCAGGACACAGCAGGCAGCTACCATTGGTATGTTTTTTTTCACTGAGCTCCAATCTTGTGAATAAACAATGCCAGCATCCCTTCAATCTACCATGGGCATATTCAATTGTCATTCTGCATCTGCTGAGCTAGTAGTTGAATCTTTCCTTGGTGCTATCAGGGTGGCTGGTGTTTGGCTTTGTGACACCACAAAGGGAGCAAAGGGTAGGCTGGGTCCTTGCAGGATCAGTATTGGCATTTCAACATTGTTCATTTTAATCCACTGGTCAGGAAAGAAAGCCCTTGCTTGTAGCTCTCAGAACAGTCCTATGTTTTTAAAGATGTGAGCATCATTCACCTTCCCTGAGCAGCCAGTACTGATGTCAGTGAAGAGTCCCTAGTGTTCAGCCAACTCTTGTATAACCATAGAAAAGTAGCCCTGTCTGTGGCAAGGTTGTCTGGTGCCAAAATAGGAATGTGTTCCTTCTGTCTCTCCACTGCAGTTCGGGAACCCCACTGCTGAAGGTCTGTCCACTACATACTGCACATTGCTGGAAGTCCTCCTGTAGCAGGAGATGATTAATGGCCCAGCATACTTGCATGACAGTGGTCCCCCAGTGGATTTTCCATTTCCAAAATAGTTTCCCACTGACTAGTACTCATTTCTGATGTTGCAAATTTCCACAGTTGCAATCACTACTCGCTTCTCCATTGTCAAGACAGCTCTCATTCTGGGATCTTTGTCCTTGAGCACTGGGGCAAGCTCAGCACACAGATCTAGGAATGTGGCCTTGTATATCCAAAAGTTTTGCAGCCACTGCTCGTCAACCCAAACCTGAATTACAATGTGATCTCACTAGTCAGTGCTCATTTCTTGGCTCCAGAAGTGTGCTCCACCATCTGAAGCTGCTCGGTGAACGCCACCTAGAACCTTGAACTGGTTCTCGCTATGTCCCACAGTAATCTTCCACAAAATCGTCATGTACCTTTTCTTGTGGCTCTGCAAATTCCCATGTATTAGGTGTCCTGTGCTTGAAATGCTTGTGACAATAGCTGTGCAGGCTTCATGCTTCTGTCAGAAATGGCAGAGAGAAAGGAGGATCACATGGGTTTGTGGGACTTTGAAAAACATGAAAATTATGGGATATAGATGACATTATGAATGGAGAAAGATGCATGCTGGGAAGTTGACCTCTTGCGCCCAGTCACACTGTGACTCATTTCTGCCCAACTGTGCATTGCCAAAAGACAGTGTGCTGGACACTGCTGACTTGCATACTCAATACCTGCCCATGTTGTCCCACACTGTGCATTGACACAAGCCCTCCTGGTGAGTGATGCAAGAAACCAATTATCCTACCATTTCAATTAAGTATTTGATCTATGAAGAAATTTGGGCACATTTCCACCATATTTAGCTATTACTTTTGCAAGAGCAGTATTCTGCACATGAGTTATACAACATTTTGAAGTATGGAAGTCAAACTGTTCAGGTGGAAGCCATTCTTTGGGCAGACAAATCTGTGCATGCAATTTTTTCACCTGTAAATCCTAATATGTGAGAGACGGACCGATATTACCTTGCCCAACTTACCTCTCTAGTATCTTGTGACCAATGGGGCTACAATACTGCAAATCCTAATATGTGATAGCCAGAATTTGGGCCTGAATCTGCTCTTGCTTATACTGGTTTTACACTTGTATAAACCCAGTGGCTTCAGTTGTTACTACTAATTTACACCCACATAACTGAGAGCAGAATCAGACTAAGTCTGCACAAATGATATTTCTACATGCAAATCAGGTAGGTTGAAATCTTAATCCCAGTGAACTCTAGGGCATTTTTCAGCATCAGTATTAAAAGAAGAGCATAGCAATGGTAAATCCAGATAGCGTGGTTGGGACAAGCAGGCTACCTACCTCCAGAAGTTGCATGCCTGAAGCTTTTTGGTGGAAGAAAGGAGCTAGTCTAATACGTTTAATCACTGAAGAACTAACGTGGCTGCCTCGATCATAGAAGGCATTAAAAGCTACAGTGTCTCTTGCTAAAAATGTCTGTTAGAGCTAGGGAGGCTGTTCACAGCCTGGCCTTCACAACAATCTGAAATGGTACAAAGTTTGCTTGGTTTCAAGCATAATCTAAAATATCACTAACATGCTAATGAATGATGAACTTAAAAAGTAAATGTTGTGCATTTTTGGTTTGTATTAAAAACAAGCCAACTCCAAAACAAGCTGAAAAGGATCTTCTGGCTCTGTGTCATACCCTCACCCCATCTTCTGCCGCTGCTGCTTTAGACTAAATCCGTCTTTCTGTACATACTGGGAAAGGAACACTGGAGGCTGTCTACAACAAAAATGAGGAATAAAAGAAAACACAAGCAAGTTTCTATTTTGTATGTAGCCTTAGAGTTTTTACACCCTCAGCAGCAACAGCTAAACCTTAAGTATAAACTTTTGGGCTGCCAAGATCTTTAGCATCAATTGTTAATGTGGGTATTCCATTGTCTATAGTAATGGAGTCATTTAGTGTAATTTACTTAGTTTATTGAAGGCACTGTCTTAGCTGACAGCATTTACAATCTTCTGAAATGTAAAAATGTCATGGAGAGCTGCAGCAATAGTAGAATTGGTATAGCTGTACAGAAGGTGAAAGGAAAAGTCACAGAAACCTGTAGTCACTGTAGTTTATTAAAGGATCAGCTGAAGATGGATTTGTGTACACAGAATCTGGCAAGGCGGTTTATCAAATTCTGTGATGTCCTTGAGTTCAGTTAAGAAATGGGAAATTTATATGGCAATTCATCAGTTTGTTGCAGGATAAAAATGCAAGCAGTATGCGAGCTACTAATGCATTTTAAAGCAAAATTTCCAGTAAATTAATATAAATTAGAGTCTAAAACTTGCTCTTCCAGATGTGTTTTCACAGTGCTCCCAATGCATGTTTCAATTTCCCCCAGATAGCAATGTAGTAGGAAATTTTATTGAAGACTAGACAAAGAGTAAAATTAAGCAAGTTGTTATTAAACGCTTTCATGCAATATAAATATTGTGCTTCTGATTTTTTTGTAGTATTTTATTAGCTAAAGTATATGTGCTTTGAGACTGTTAGCAGGTCCAGTAATTGACCGAACATTTGATGTAAATAACTGTGGTTCCAAGTTTTCTAAACTAAAGTTAGGATAGATAGTTCAAAAGTGCTGGCAGTAATTTCATATTTTTAAGGGTTTTGTAAAACACAAGCAAACAAAGTAAGTAAACCCGTAACAGGGTTTGACTCATTACTGTGGCACCTCCTTCTGTTGGCCATCCTGGGAATTAATTCTGGTTTGCCGGGGCACCTTCATCTAGCAGCATCTCACCACTGTCATTTCTGTCATCAGGACCCATGTCACTCTCAGAAGCATGGTGTCCCCTTCTGGACACAGTCCTCCAGCTGTGCTCCACTAAGGTGTGTGTGTGTAGTAGTCCTCTGTCCAGCCACTTGTCTCAGTGGCAGGCTATAGTCTAGGGTCTAGCCACCTGTATCAGTGGGAACTGGGGACAAAGGAGGGGGGACCGGCAGTCCCACACCATGTCACCGCCAACCCCCACCATCTGTTTCCCTGGGCCATTTCCCCATAGCCCTAGCACCTTCTCCATCCTTATATAAGGGCCTCAGTCTGGCAGCAGACAGCCAGGAGTCACTCATGCTGCGCTGACCCCTTCCAAGCACTGCTCAGACCATGGTGCTGTTTCTTCTGCTGCCTTCAGGGAAGACAGCCAGTCCTCCCTCCTCAAAGTCCAGGAAGTAACTGAAGCTGTTCTGTTCAACAGCCATTCTTATATGGCCCATTTGGTCCTAACTGGCTGTCTCTCTAAACCTTCTCCTGATTGGCTGTCTCCTGTGCTGCCTCCTGTGTTTCCTAATTGGCTGCCTTCTGTGCCGCCTTCCTGGGCTGCCTTAATCCCTCTTTAGCGAGCATGGGGCAGATGCTCCACTACAAAACGCAACCCAACAACAGCCAAACAAGCAAACAGAAAATGCATTGTGAGTCAAGACAAAAAAATAATAAGAGCATTTGAATTAAGTGGAAGTTTGGGCCACTTTTGGTGGTTTAGAAGTTAAAGTAATAGGATATAATATCTTTGAGTCTGAATATTCAATATTGCTATAGATGAGATGTTAGAGTACAAATGTGCTTTAGAGAGTAGAATTAATAATTTAGTTTGTTTTCAAAATCATTGCCTCTGGTAAATTAGTGTGTTAATGTAGTGTTTATAGGACAGTAACAAGAAGACCGTATATTTGTATTACACCAAATAAGAATTTTGGGGTATATTTTCATTAGTTGCATAGGGTTTTAGCGTTGTGAGTCTTGTTTAATTGGAATTATGGGGCTGGAAAATATATGAAGTGTAACTCCTTATGTCAGTAATGCTAAATCACAAAACAGTAAGTAGATGAAGAGACAGAGTATTTTATGTAATACCAAAACGTAGAGCTTCCTTTTTCAACCATATAAGTTGTAATGCTCTATTAGTCTGACTCATTATTTTCTTGTCCTTCTGTGATATTTTTACATTATCCATATGAAAATATGAATATGATTAAAGGTTGCAACAATCCTCAATTGACTTTCCCTACCCCACAAGGTAATGTGACTCTCTTATCTGTGTACTTTATTATGCTAGGGAAAGATTTAAAGAAAAATAAAAATCAACTCAGAGTGTTCGTTTAGTATCAGTAATAAAATATCCTATTTATGGGTGGCCGGTTTTCAATGTGTTTATTTCATAGTAAGGCAAAGATAATCTCCTTTCAGTTAATGCTCTGCTTAATTTGAGATATTGCAGAAATTGAGGATCTCACAATATTAAGCTTCCACCATTTAATTAGCTTACTTTGCACAGTCCACAATTTAGCTTACAGTTTTGAGGTTTGCAACACACCCTCCTCCCCATTAGTACAGTAGAACTGCATTTATCTGAGCTGATAGTGGCTGGGGCTCAGGCTGTCTGCCCCGAGTGGCTGGGGTTCCCACTGTCAGCCCTGCACATTAATAACTGTAATATAGTTACAGCAAAATGTCTGGTTATCAAAATAATTATCAGGCATAACATAATACTTGAGTGTTTACAGTTCCAGTAATTTTTTCTTACACAAATAGGTCTTCGCTGGCTTTTCCAAATTACTGCAATTAATACTTTTCTGTGATTTTTCATTATCCTGTCTGTGACTCAGCTACAATTATTTTACACTTATCCCGCAGTTCAAGTATGGCCTTACTTACAGTACATAATATGGTTAGCATAGTACAGCTCAGAATGTATAGAATTCACACAGTATGATTCAGAGTAATTATTTATTTCAGTTTATAAATCAGATCATTTTAGTGCTCTTGGACCTAATCTGACACCGACACTCCCAAATCCTGCAACTCAAAATGTATTTTAAGTTCACAAATTGGTGAGCTAGTGAACTGGCTGGGGAAATTAATTCCACCGTTAAGAATCCCCTCACTGAAAACATCGTAACACCTGGCCCCACTTCAGCTAAGGGTTTGTCTTAGTTTGGGTAATTCATTTTGGCACAGCTGCTGTATAATTAATTACACATAGAGGTCTGTGAGGTAACTAGGGCCCAGACCGTTATATAAAGCACTGGGTTCTTTTATATAGTTCTTTGTGGGAAAAGGTTAGTAGTAAAACCAAGTGCTACTTTATTCTCCCCCGCATCCCCAAGTTGTAAAAACTAGAGTGAGCTTAAAAATTGTTTTCCTGCTTCTGCCTCCAGAACCATTAGCACCACCACTGTTCTTAGAGGACATGATAGTTGCACTGGATTGAGATTCAGGAGACCTAGGTTTAGCTTCTGAATCTGTTATAGGCCTGCTCGGTAATCTTGGGCAAGTCACTTCCCCTCAATGAGCCTCAAGTTCCCCATCTGTAAAATAGGGATAATGATATTGACCTTTTTAAGGCACTTCAAATTTTACAGTTAAGAAGTGCTAGGTAAGAGCCAGGTGTAACTATTTGGCTGGGAGGATGTTTTCGTTATAATATTTATTAATAGCCATATCTGTATGTAGCTCTAGCTATTATTATATGTTGCCACCTGCCACCTCATGGTGGTTAATTCTTACTCTCCTTGAAGAGGTTTCCTGAGGGCAGTTGTGTGCTGCAGTGGAGCCATATTGCCTGGAGTGTCTGCACCTGCAGGAGGGGGATCATAAGGTGGATGGCCTTGCAGCCGATTGTCCTAGGAAACCATTACAGCAATTGTGTACATGGAGAGGAGAAATATTAGGGAAATTATGGTGTATTTAACTTCTTTTAATGACATTTTTGCAGTTGAAAACAATGAGGGAGGAGCTTGCTCCAGGTGACCGGCTATCTTTCTGCCATTAACAAGTGCTCAAGAAAAGAATGGTTACATGATTTGAGGCTTGTCTACACTGGCACTTTACAGCACTGCAACTTTTTTCCTCAGGGGTGTGAAAAAGCACCCCCCCATAGCGCTGCAAGTTTCAGTTCTGTAACATGCTAGTCTAGACAGTGCACCAGTGCTGGAAGCCCTGCTCGTGGAGGTGGGGTTTTTATGCCATGACTACATAAGCCGCATTAAAGCAAATTGCCAGTGAAGACGTGTCCTAACTCAGATCCCAAGATCATGCTGCAAAACACTCAAATCTCCAACTATCAGTGAGGGGATTTCTGTAGTGATGAAAGCATTCCCACAACCCTGTCCCCTTAGTTGTGATCAAAGTATTTATTTTACATATTGGATAAACTAGCTATGCCCCCCACTGCCCCTCTTTTACATGGAACCGTGGAGGGCTGTAAGTAGATATGTGATGGGGATAAATATACCACACACCTGCTTTTGTTCAATTCATTCATTCCTCAGTTCCAAATGCCATGCTTTTGCTCGCTCTCCCCACTGGACAGTGGTGGGGGACTTGAGGCATCTAGGTCAGTACTCCAGTGCAATAAATATCAGATATTTTAGTCACAGCCCGTACAAGTAGGCTGTATGTATGTATGGGTATGGGTATGTACATGTACATGCACACACAAAAGCAGTAAATACTCACTGTTTTCTTTTAGTATCTTAAGTAAAATAAACAAAAAAACCTCCCACATAACTTGAAGTTGCATAGAGCTCTGCACTCTAACACCTGTCTCCTGTAGGTCTCTTAATATCATCCCTTGGAGACTAACATCCATTATTCATAGTAATGTTTAGAATAGCAGTTTTATTTTGTTTGCAGTCATTTGAATCAGAAGATAATGGTATTTTCACTAACAGGAGGAACAGGTTCTCATCCTAGAAATAGTTTAACATGTCATCATTCTCAAATGAGTTCGATTAAAAACAAATCAGGCTAATTTCATAGAACCTTTCTTATTCCTAACAAAGTCGTTTAAAAGATTGGTGCCTGTTCACAAGCATTGTTGTAATTCCAATCTGACACAACTGCTGAAACTAACTAATGCTGAACATTTTAAAACAGTAGGATACTCAAAGAACTAGGAATTTTTTTATTTGAAGCAAATCATGTACATTTCATGCGAGTATATATGGTAGCTGAATCATAATACACTATTTACTTCTTATTTTTTCATCATTTTCTCTTTCACCCACTGCAAGATATTTAGGATGCTCCAGAGAAAGAATTTAACCTGCATTCTTATGTGCACAGCCATATACCATGCCTTTGGGTAATGACAACGAGATCAATAGTAGAGTAAAAAATTATGTCCTGGTGAGTTCTTGGTATAGTTTTGTGAACAAATCGTTTTTAACAAAGGGATAATGATAAGCAGTACAAATTTTCAGACTCTACCCATGTTGATAACTATTACACTTAAATATGTGCAGGCAGTGTGTAACTTAAAATACAGTGTAAAATAATTTTGAGTGTAAATGCTTTAAGAGATTCTAGAAATTAGGCTTTCCAAAGTCCACTCATACAATCAGTAAAAATATATTGTTAAGGAATATCTGGGTTAATTATATACATTTCTAAAAGCCTTCTCTTCACTAGGAAAAAATGGGGTATTTTAACATGTTAGCTAACATATTAAAATCCTAGGGTAGACAGAGCGTTGTAGATTGCATGGTGTTAAGCCTAATGTTTACCTTGGCCAGCTAACACATGTTAAACTTAAAGCTTGCCTTGTCTATGCTAGGATTTAACACACTAGTTAACAAGCATTCACTAATACCTGTTAAAAATATACCTTTTTTTGTAGGGCTGGCCCAACTGTAGTTGCAATATAAGTGTCTAATAAAAATATGAATACATCCATCTAACTGCAAATAGTTTCATATTATGTTTAAGATTATAAATTGGGAGTATTCAGGTTAATATGTGTGTACGTGGAAGTCAAAAGGATTGAAACTCTGAGATGTTTTAATCATGTGTAGTACTATAGGTATAGAATTGAATGAATGTTGTTTTCCCTTTGCTTAGTTAGCGAGGTGGGCCTAGATGTGCAAGGACATTGTTTTCCTTTCTGCAGGTTGAATTGTCATGGCAATAGCCTTGTGTTGATACTGTATTACATTCAACTCATTGTCCCTGTTGAATTATATTAATAGCCACTGGAGAGGAACACACAGTTCTGGTAAAGTGAATGCCATGACAAACACCATGCTGAAAAATTAGTCATTGCCACCTGAATTTGGTGGTGCCTCAGAGAAAGGTAAAAAATCTTTCTTGTGGGAAAATAACACATTTAGGTAATTCTGGCTGTAGGTGGCTCATATGGTCATTAGTCACAACCTACCTCTTAAACCTGATTTGAGATGTGAAGTTTCATCCATTGTAGGTGCAACTATCCTGCAAAGTTTCCATTTTGAGTATGTGGAGTAGGGATTAAAAAAGCCACACACCCCAGTGAAAAAGAGGAAACTTTCTCGAATTCGTTCACATTTCAGATAACTGCAAAGCCAAAAATGCACATTACTTATGGGACTGTGTGTGCAGTTTCCAAAAATGCTAACTAGCGAGGTTCTATACTGCGGGGAGGGGAAATATGTGATGCAGCAACTGGTAAGTGGCACATGCTCTTACTTGCCTGTTACATTCATTACTTTGCAGTGTCTTCTGCTAGTGGATTGAATTAGTGGGATTTTATTATGTAGATGTAAATCTCTGTGTCTAATGACAACCCTTTAATAGTGAGTAGTAAATTCTGAGATAACACTGCTCTACAGCCAAAATGCTTCTGAAATAAATGTAGTCAAACTTGACTAATTCTGGGTCACTGAGAACGAAAATGATGCTTAAAATTGTTGATTGGCTCTAGTCCTAGCTGTTGGGCTCCAGACTACAGCAGTGGATCTCCTGGCAAGTGATGTTAGGGTTTCCGTGTTCCGTGACCGTCAAAAGGATCTTGTCCCATTCTTCTTCATGGAAGGTATCTTGTAGCCTGCAACAACATCGATGGTGTATGGCAGCCCTCAACATCGTTCACGATCCAGATGAGTGGAGACTGTTCATTGATTCATCGAGAGCCATCTTAAAGCTGTTTTGCTGCATAATGGCAATGTTGCCATCAATTCCAGTTGGTCATGCAGTCCATATGAAGGAAACCTATGACAACATGAAACAACTTTTGAGGTGCATAAACTATGACCACCATCAGTGGCAGCTTTGTGGCGATTTGAAGGTTGTTGCTCTCTTGCTTGGTCTTGCAGACTCGATACACAAAGTACTGCTGTTTTCTTGCGACGGAGTCGTGCAAGGAGATTCCCACTACATCAAGAAAGATTGGCCACTCGACAGTCATTGGAGCCTGGGAGGAAAAGCGTTCAGCATCCCACTTGTTGAATCAAGGAAGATTTGTTACTACCCTTACACATCAAGCTGGGTCTGATGAAGAACTTTGTCAAGGCCATTGACAAAACACAAGCAGCTTTCAAGTCCCTCCGTGGAAAATTTCCAAGGTTAAGTGAAGCTAAGATAAAGGAAGGTGTCTTTGTTGATCCTCAGATTTGTGAACTTCTTCGAGATGGTGCATTTGACCATGCACTGCGTGGCAAGGAAAAGACGGCATGGAAAGCCTTCCAGTTAGTGGCAATAAAATTTTCTCGGAAACAACAAGCAGAACAACTACAGGTTGTGGTGGAAAACCTCCTCAAGGCATACAAAAGCTTGGTTGCAACATGTCACTAAAGATAGATTTTTGCAACTCTCATCTAGATTTTTTCCACCCAAATGCGGAGCAGCGAGCGACGACAGGCGAGCGATTTCACCAGGACATTGCAATAATGGAGAAACGCTATCAGGGCAAATGGAGCCCATCAGTGCTTGCAAACTATTGCTGGACAATGACAAGAAATGCTCCATTTAATGAATACAAGAGACAAGCAAGAAGCGCCAAGTAGACACTGAATAGGACTAACTATGTACATAATAGTTTTTTGCCTTTTGTTTCATAATAAATTTTATTTATATAACCCTTTTGCTGATTTTTAAAGTGTTACATAAAACAGGAGGTGAATATATTATCATGTAAAGGCAACCATAAACACATGAAAGACTAGGTTACAATTTTATGATTAAAACCTATTATCTACACAATATACACAGACATAAAATGTAAAAACTTAAATATCTTAGAAACAGTAGCCAATCAGTTGTTTTAATTGTCATATTTGAATTCAGCACATCAAAATACATAATAAATATCACATTTGATCTCTGAAGCAGGCGACTTCTCAAAAATTGTAGACCAGTGTAATAGATAATTGATACTGCATGAATCTGGGAAAAGAAGCTGGATGTGGAAGCAATTTATGAAAATGGAGGTATACCCACCAGAATTTGTGCCCACAGATTCATTATTTTAAATACGAGGAGTAGAGATGGGAGCTGAAGAACATTCTGAAGAGGAGCTGAATCAAACCCTACATAGACACAAAACTTGGGTAGCATTTTTCTGCTTCTCTCTGTGTGGTGCTGACAGCTAGCACTTGCTTTTTTTGTGGTTGGAAAAACCACTATTCCAGCTGACAATGTCTCGTGCTCTAAGGTGATATTTTGCTTGCTGCAGTACTTGTGTGACCTTTTCCTTCATCTCCAAGCTGTAGCATGGAGAAGGCAAGATCAAGCTCTAAATAAAAGTGAATATGTGGTTTAAGAGGGCTGAAATAAATATGATCTAACTCATAATGAGAATTCATGTAAATTTTTTCCAGACTCTCTAAGTACCTCTTCAATTAATGATTGCTTTATGCAAAGAATATTTATGTATTTTCTCATTGTGTTTGTTACAGAGGACAGGCTTACATGAATATGTATTAAACTATTTATAATGACTTAACATTTTGCACAATATTCTTTCATTACTGTATTTTAGCCAAGAAAAGTTTTCTCTTTTGTCCCTTCTACAGTATGTCATTTCTTAATGTACAGTCTTTGACTTTGAGGGGAATTGCTTGAAATTTACTTTGTTGCTGGGTGTTCTGAGTCTACGTTCTTTTAAGTGTAGAGTTTTATGTATTCATATTGAAATGTTCAAAGGGACCATTGCTAATTGCTTACTAAGCTGTATCTCAGGTGCAGGATCTTTATGGCAGTGGGTAATTATCTCTAGCAAGGGACCACTATGATGTCTCATAAATAATCTGAAAATTAGTGCAACCCATGTGCTAAATAGCATAGTGTATGTAGAGAAAGAATAGATAGTTTAAGACCACTACTGGAGTGGGATTTTTTTTCTTTTTACTACTTTATTACTATTGCTTTACAATCTGAATCATTCTGATGGTTTTATTAACATTTTTAAACTACAGAACACATCTGTACTTGAATCAAGTATAATTTCCCACTGCATTTTTTCATTAAGGTAAGTGATTAAAAATAGTTTTAATACATGTTCTTGTTGGATTAGTCAAAGAGAAAATACATTTTGTAACTTGACTTATGTTTACAGTTGCATGCAAGTGAACTAATGAAAGTGAATGAGACCAGAAAAATAAATAACTCTCTTCTGTTTTGAAGTATCTATTTACATTGTGTTGTAGACTGTGTCACTATCCTAAAAACCTGTGTTCTAATACTGAGAGAAGCAACTTCCTCTTTAAGCTGTTTTGCATTGCTGTGTGATACTAGACTGCTTCTCTATTTCATCTGAGGCCTCTTAGATGTATTTTATTGAGACAGGCCAAAAATTTGTAGGAATCTATGCCCCAAATAGCTGTATTCAAATAGATTTGTTAGTGACTTATTATATAGAAACACAATATTTGCACACTTTTTGTATTAACAAACTATACTTACGAAAGAAGGCCTAGACTGGGGGTCTCAAACTCAAATGACCACGAGGGCCACATGAGGGCTAGTTCATTGGGCTGAGGGCCGCATCACTGACACACACACCCCTCGGTGCCCCTGGCCCTGCCCCCACTCCACCCCTTCCATGAGGTCCTGCCTCTTCCCACCCCTTCCTTGCCCCATTCCAACCCCTTCCCTGAAGTTCCCACCCCAACTCCGCCCCCTCCCTGCTCCCAGAGGGTGCATGAGGGGTGTGGCGGGGGCTCGGGGCAGGGAGTTGATGTGCAGCAAGGGGTTGGAGTTCAGACAGGGGGCTCAGGGTGCAGGGGGAGTGTGGAATGTGGCAAGGGGCTCAGGGCTGCAAGTTGAGGTGCAGGCAGGGGGCTCAGGGCAGGGGACTGGGGTGCAGAAGGAATGTGGGATGCAGCAGGGGGTTCAGGGCAGGGGGTTGAGGTGCAGGCAGGGGGCTCAGGGCAGGGGGTTGGGGTGTAGCAGGGGCTCAGAGCACAGGTGGGTGCAGCAGGGGGCTCAGGGCAGGGAGTTGGGGGATGGGGTGCAGGAGAGCTTCAGGCTCTGGGGTGGTAGCAGTGCACACTGGACTAGGGCAGGCTGCTGGCCCCGGCCCTGGCCTCGCTCCGCTACGGGAAGTAGCTGGAACCATGTCCCTGCGGTCCAGGGGGAGGGGGACACAAGGCTCCGTGCGCTGCTTGCCGTGCCTCCAGGTACCTCCCCCGAAGCTCCCATTGGCTGTGGTTCCCTGTTCCCGGCCAGTGGGAACTGCAGGGGGGCGGTGCCTAGAAGCCAGGGCTACACATGGAGCCCTTTGCTTCCCCCCCTCGACCCCGCGGACTGCAGGGACATGATGCCAGCTGCTTCGTGGAGCAGTGCGAGGCTCGAGGGGGCAATCCCGCAGGTGTAGTTTGCCCATCCCTGGCCTGGAGGTAGGCTGGTGGGGGGGCGGCCGCAGGCCGCTTGGAGGGCCATAGGAAATAGGGCCACAGGCAGTGTGTTTGAGACCCCTGACCTAGACTGTGCCTATTCAATCTTCAGTAAGGGCAGCATGTTGCCGCCCTGCTTGTGGCCCAGACCAGGGAATGAATGATGACTTAGAATTGTAATTCAGTCCCTGATTCCTTCTTTGCTGTATGGAAGAAATTATATGTACCAGCCCTTTTACCAGGCACCGATAGTAGAGGGTAGTGGGTGGCTGACCTTGTGGCCTGGACCTAGCAGAAAGCCATCCGTTTATTTGGGGATCTGAAACTGTGTTGGGAGCAGGTGGGACCAGGCTAGAGATAGAAAACAAGGGCTGTGCCATCTGTGTTCGGTGCTCATGGGAATTTGATGCAAAGGTAAGGCAGCATTAGGCTATCCTCATTTTTTGATGCGCCCTCCTTGTATTTGGAAATGTTCTTTGAAGAGGGCAGTAGAACAGCTACAAACTTTGTCCCACCACCAAAGAATGTCCCAGGGAAAAACTCTGATGTATCTTCTCTGAGTTTTCCTTTTCCCAAGGCCCTTTTCCACAGGATTTGTTTGACTAAGATGTTCTAAGCTTCCTCAAGTCTAATCTTAGTAGTCCTGCCTTTAAAACCAGGATTACTCTTTGTATGGCATATTTGTAAAAGGGTTTCACTGGTTATAAATATGCCTTCCATTCTGAGAGCTCTGTGCTCAAGATGTGCCATACTCCTCAAGTAGGGTTCCCCTCCTCCTTCCCCTCCCCCACCTCCCAAGTTGAGTGATAAGGAGGGAGCATGGTCTAGTCAGTGAATGAAGACCTGAGTACTCCTTCTGGCTGTACCATTAACTTCCTCCCTTTGGGTCTGTTTTCTCATCTGTAAAACTGGATAATGATGCTTACCTGTCTTTGATTAGATCTTTCATATCTGCAGATGGAGAATTCTATGTTAATGATGTTAATGTTAATACTAAAGTTCAAGCTAATTTTAGTAATGAATATATTTTGTAATATTGAGCCATACTTACTGCCCACCAGAGCCATGTCTGTGTCAAAGTTTTCGCTGTTCCTATGATCTATATATGCCTCAGTCCTCAACAAAACAATGGGAAAATGTTCATTAAGATGGTTAGGGAGTGAAATAGTAGAACGTGCCTCCCCCCTTCCCACTTCTACCCTTCTGATACAAGTCCGTTGTAGAAAATTTCCATGAATGTTTATAATTTCCCTCTTTTTTTTCTTTAAGAAAAATGAGCATCTGTTTGGCTATAGTTAAATCTGACCTAACCTCCGAAGTAAAGAGATACATAAATATATCTTATTTACATTTTCATGTTCCTGCTACTGTCAGTGAAACATGATAAAGAAAACAATATTTAAAACAGTATATTAGTGTCTACCAGTAAGTCAGTATCATACATTGTAGTAGCTTCATATTTAATAGGCTCCTAAAATGACCCCTGTCTCTGAATAAACTGTGTTCACCTGGGGGGTTAGTTGATCCTACAGTGATTACAGACTATTAATAAAGTCAGCGTGTAGGTGCATTTTGAGGAAATCAAATCTCATTTCTTTCTTACATTGCATTAATAATTTATTCCAGATGGAATTTACATTTTATCTAGTGTGATAAATTTCCCCAATGAAAAATAGGTTATGTTTTCAATAGTCCTATATTTTAATGTATTTTGCTTGTCCTGGAGCGTGTTTACAAATATATAGGGATTCATATTACTGCAGTGTATAAAATCATCACTTCATATATTGATTGTTACTGTAAGTATACTTCTTTTTCAGAAGAGATTCCTATTAAAACCTATTGCAGGTGTTCTGCTGGAAGTAATTGCTATTGACTAACATCATGATTAACAGTGGATAATATACCCACTGGAAACTTTAGCGCTTTGGAAAAATATCTACTCATTGAGCTAAAGTTCTTGTCAAATCATTCTTCCCTTTCCTAAATACTCTTTTGGTACCTGCTGATAGTCCAAGTTGTTAGACATTTGTCCCAACAGACTATCTTTTCCACAGATTGATTATATTCATTGCTTTGTGGAAATTCACTTGCTGTTGTGGTAATTTGGTCTGAGAATGAGGATGAATTTTCTAGGAGGGGGTAAGAATAGGGAGGATTCTGTACAGCACTTTCAAGGTTTTTTTGTTTTCCTGGTGATGCCAAATGTCTTTTCAATAGCAGTAAAAATAAATGCAAAATGAACATTATTTAAATTCCACCATTTCTGAGCTGTAGTTCAATATGAAGAAGAGATGGACAATTATTCTTTGCTTATGGTGCAGTATTAATAACATTTTCCAGACTGTCTTCTTGAATAGCTGTATGCTGTTCCTTTCCACGATATAGAGAATAAAGATGACAAAACAGTAATATGCCTGGGGAAATACTGTGCTACTGTGCAAGTGCAGAATGAGTGTCCCTGCATATCTTCCACCTCCCACAGAATAATTTATTCTGACAGGGAAGCGAAGGGAAGATGCAGTTACATCTTTTGCCCACCAGGGCTGATGTGGCTCCAGAAGGGAGGGCAGCTGCCTCGTGCTAGCGCAGCCAGCCGCAGAAAGGAAGGGGGCATAGGCTGCCTTCATTACAGTGCCCTGCCCGCAGGGCCAGGAGAGATGGCATGCAATATGTGGGGGGGACATAGACAGAGCAGGGCATAGGTCTCGAGATCTTTAATCATTTTTGTTGCTCTTTTTTGGACTTTCACTAATTTGTCCACATCTTTCCTGAAATATGGTGCTTGGAACTGGATACAGTACCTCAGTTGAGGCCTAATCAGCACAGAGTAGAGCAAAATAATTACTTCTCGTGTCTTGCTTACAACACTCCTGCTAATACATCCCAGAATGATGTTTATTTTTTTTGCAACAGTATTACACTATTGACTCCTATTTAGCTTTTCACTATTATCCCCAGACCCTTTCTGGAGTAATCCTTCCTAGAAAGTCATTTCCCATTTTGTGCAGTGGACTGTTCCTTTCTAACTGGAGTACTTTGCATTTGTCTTTATTGTATTTCATCCTATTTACTTCAAAATGATCTGAACAAACTGGAGAAATGCTCTGAATTTTAATCCTATCCTCCAAAACACTTGCAACCCCTCTCAGCTTGGTATTGTCCTCAAGAAGCTTTATAAGTGTAATTTCTCTGTCATTATCTAAATCATTGATGAAGATATTGAACAGAACTGGACCCAGAGCTGATCCCTGCGGGACTTCACTTGATGCCCTACAGCTTGACTGTGAACCACTGATAACTACTCTTGGGGAATTGTTTTCCATCCAGTTATGCACCCACCTTATGGTAGCTCCATCTAGGTTGTATTTTTGTAATTTTGTTTATGAGAAGGTTGTGTGAGACAGTATCAAAAGCCTTACTAAAGTCAAGATATATCACATCTATCGCTTCCCCCCATCAATGAGGCTTGTTGCTCTGTCCAAGAAAGCTATTAGGTTGATTTGACATGCTTTGTTTTTGACTAATCCATGCTGTTACTTATCTCCTTATTATATTTTAGGTGTTTGCAAATTACTAAATTATTTGCTCCATTATCTTTCTGGGTACTGAAGTTAAACTGACTGGTCTTAATTCTTCGCGTTGTCCTTATTCCCTTTTTATAGATGGGCACTCTATTTGACCTTTTCCAGTCCTCTGGAATCTCTCCCATCTTCCATGACTTTTCGAAAATGAACGTCAATGGCTCAGATACCTCCTCAGTCAGCTCCTTGAGTATTCTAGGATGTATTTCATCAGGCCCTGATGATCTGAGGACATCTTAACTTGTCTAAGTAATTTTTAATTTATTTTCTTAGTTTAGCCAGTGATCCTACCTCATTTTCACTGACATTCACTATGTTAGATGTCCAATCGCTACTAACCTTTTTTGAGTTTCAGATCATTGAAGATCTCCTGAATATTTTTCTGTTTTGTCAGAGCCCTACTTTAAGACCGAGCTTTTTATTTGTAGATCTCTGGGTTATGCATCGTGGTGGGAGATCTGTTCAAAGAAGGCTTGGTAATGAGATCCTTCTTGATTCTAAATGTCCACTTGTAGATCTGAAATTAAAAATTGTTATTTCTCTTAAACTATTAAAACTAATATTAATCTCTACTGAAATGGATATTATGTCAGCATTTAGACTTTATGATGACAGGTGCTAGAGAAAACTCCAGTATAGATATGAAAGAGTCCTACACTGGTAGATGCCTTAAACAATCACCTAATAATTCTTTTCCAACTCTCAGCTTCTCTTCTTTGATTCTCTGTGCTGTCACTGGTGTTATTTTTGTATCAACACATACTAACTGTTGGGGAAAAACATCTTTGAACATTTCTGGATTACCTGCCATATTTGTTTAAAATATTTACAATTAAATTCGCAATTAATGTTTGCTTTATTGTGATACTTCCTTTACATTAGTAGGTTAGAATGGATGAAAATTGATCCTAAAGGGATAGTTGATTTCAGCTTGCATACTAATTTGGTTCAAAAGATTTTTTCCAGTACTGTTATAGTCTAATGTACCTATGTGTAAGAGGATAACCCCAATTAACAAATTAGTAATGAATTACTGTTTTAGTAAGATTAGTGATTATCCACTAAATTTCTTTTCAATTTGCATATGGTCCAATTTTGAAGTATGCACATGGTAATGTTAGTGCATTATGTATAGAATGCTAGGATTTATACATAAAGCTAAATATCTGTCAATTTAAAAAGTGATTCTGTTATTTGGTAGGGAGTTCAAGGAAGAATAACATTATTTTGATGTAGCTGTTAATGGATGTTTTGTCTCCATTATTTGCTGGAGTTTTTCACCTTAGTGACTGATAAAAAGTGCAGCTTTTATCAGTGGCTGAAAGTTACTCATTTCCTTGGCATATTCTGCAAAACCCTGTAGAAAGGAAACTTTTTCATATGTTGTTGCACTATATAAAATAAAGTACATTAATCACTGAAGTTTAAATTCACCCTCTGATTGCAGGGTCCTCCCCAAAAAGCCAATTGAAACAATTGCACAAGGCTGCCTCCTACACAGGCTCTGTGAAGTGTAGGAAAGATCTCCATTCAAGTCCCCCCAATATGGAGGGCAGGGGCATAGTGGGATGGACAATAGAGGGACTATAGGATTGTATTTGTGGTGCAGAAGGACTCTGGCTAGTATTTTAACGGGGGGTGGGGGGGGGTGTTGCCTCCCTAACATAATAGAACTCAAATGTTAAGGCACTGTGTGAGTGGAGTGATTACTAATACTAATTCCATAGCTTAAATAGCATACTGGTTATGTATGATCTTCACAGAAAGTGAGGTTTTACTATATATATGTGATATTACAGCAAAATTGTTAAATATATCACCTTAATAAAATGATTGCCCATAATTTCAAAAGCAAAAAATAACCATTTAAAATTGTCCATCCATAAATTATAGAATTACAGACAGACACAGTTAAGAATATTAGCAGCAAAGAGTCCTGTGGCACCTTATAGACTAAGCAAACACACCTCAACTGCTAGAAGAGGGCCTCATCCTCCCTGATTGAACTAACCTCATTATCTCTAGCCTGATTCTTGCTTGCATATTTATACCTGCGTCTGGAAATTTCCACTGCATGCATCCAACGAAGTGGGTATTCACCCACGAAAGCTCATGCTCCAATACGTCTGTTAGTCTGTAAGGTGCCACAGGACCCTTTGTGGCTTTTACAGATCCAGACTAACACAGCTACCCCTCTGATAGTTAAGAATATTGTAGTTCTGGGGAAATAGTTTGAAAGTCATGAGACCAAAGTTAAGATCTGCCCACATTTGACATCTTTCCTTAACTAGATACTGTGAACCAGACTGTCATCTGCTGTTGAACTTGAAAGAATGTCCTAGCTAGTTCTAGTGTAATATGACCAGGTCATGGTATAAACAAAGTTATAAATTTTAGTTTTGTCTCCAAAAATTGAGGGGAAACAACCCATATGTTTTCCCAGGTTCTTATGGGTAAAAGAAGTCATTGATGTGGATTTGGAAACATTGAGCCATTACCCTGTAACATGTTAAATGCATAGGAAGCATCTTTACTAACATCTAATGGCCTCCTGAGATAAACCACTCCAAGTACCTGGCAGGGTAGCTCCACTGTGAATCTCAATTGATGTCACAGGCTCTGGATGTATTATAAACTTGTGGGTGGATGTGAAGGCCAGGAACCCTCTACACCATTAGGTCTGCCAAGGAAACCCTACTGGAAAATAGAGTCCCAACTCACTCTCCTCCTCGTTGGAGGTAGGAGAGATGAATGGTGGGAATCATGAGCTGTCCAGACAGAGGGGCATACCTCCTTCCCATGCCGTATGGGTCCCAGCACCAGTGCCCATGGATTTTAGGGCACTGAATTGGACCCTTCTACATGCACCAACTGGACTGGAACCTGCCAGAGTTGAAGTAATTGTAATTTAAATCCTCCCAAATCAGACTTCCTGAATGCTGAGAGGATAGTAGAAAAACCCATAGAGCAGTTTGCCAATGCTGTCATAAGGGGAAAAAAAATCCCTTCCAGACTCCAAATCTGGCAATCAGCCTATCCCTTTGGGCATGGGAAATACAGAATCTATTAGTTAAGGCAGGGACTGGAACAGGAAGCTACCCCAGGTGGCTATCCCACCCAGGAAGCGAACTGAATCATCACCCTTCCCCACCATCACCATCAGATGGGAGCCAATTCCCTGACCTTGCACCATCCCCACTGCTCAATGGCAGCACTGGTGGGTGGGACACATCCCAGGGCCAGATACAGCAAGTGACTCCCTTCTCTCTCCCTCCCACCCTCTCCCCACAATAATTCCCTACAATGAAGGGAAGGGAGAAGGATAGAGCAGGTTCCCCTGCCTAGTGGAAGTGAAGACGAGAATAAAGGAGTCAGTGGCTCCTGGCCAAGAATTTCCTCCCGGAGGATGTCTTCACTGCTTGGGGACCCACCAAAGCTATACACTGGCTAGTGGGGTGAGTACTTTTTCAGTTTAATACATATGGACTTTGTGCCATATTTCCATAGAATGCAAATGCAAATAAAAGGATCAGCGTTTTCAGTTTACATGAATTATTGATCATCAGAAGTTCTAGCGGTAAAATACAGTCCTAAACATCTCACTGATTTCATGTGAATAATCACTGTGATACATTTATTTTTATTTATTTATTCCCCAGACTTCTAGGAATGGTATTTTTATGTAGTGACTGTAATATAACCTTGTATATTGCCACGTATTCGCAAGGGCGAAAGGAAATGCAGGCCTGTTATTTACCAGGCTGCACGTGGCAATGGACTGTATAGGTAAGGGATGCAAGGAGAGTTTGGGCTACGATGCAAACTGCAGACACACACGCAACTAAAATTAATCAATTTAAAGTTTTATTGGGGATAGTTACAAGGGGTAGGGGAACAGCGTATGATTAGCTAATAGAATTAATAAAACTTAAAACACACAATGACTAAAATATCTACTAACAATATTTATAAACAAAGATGCAGCATTTAGTAATTGATACTTACAAATACAAACCAACGCATAATGACCGCAAACGTAGAAACCCTGTTTGAAACATGTGAGCTGAGAGAGAGGCTTCGAGGTGATCAAGCTCGGTTACGGGTGACAGGATAACAGGATTGTTTTTCTTTCTCCTCTCCCTGCTGCACATGGCAGGCTGGCCTAAGTACCTACTATGAAGAAGTGTCATAGGGGACGGAGCCCAAAACCTGTGTGTGTTCGTTTCTGATTGGCACAAGCAAAGTTTACACCAAGTAGGGGAGCAGGTGCCTAAAAGTCTGGCTTCATCCCCAAAAGGTGAGGTGATGCATATTGTTGTAGAATGCGTTCAACACTGAATGACAAAAGAAGAGGCCAGGGCAATACCGGTATGGGCAAGTTCTACAGGATGCAGACAGGAACTCATCTTAACAAACCTCAGACAGTGAATTATTTAGCCCCTTTAAACTAGAATATTTGGCACTGTGTGGAATAGTGACTTGTATTCTCTTTTGAGAAGATCTGGAGTTCTGGGATTTTTTCAACCGTGAATTATTTTCCTGACGAGTGTTTGTTTTGTACAAAATGTAGTTTATGATTTTTCAGCTAATTTGCTCTTTAGTTTGAGGATTTCTTAAAGCCAGCATTCTAGAGATGACTGCTGTATTTGAAGCGTGCGGGTGGATGTCCCTTACAAGTACTGTGTCATTCTGTTTAGCAGGAACAACTACCATTTAGATAAAATTATAGTGCTCTTACAAGGAAGAATGGTCTTTTGCTACTTCTGTATATTTATGCATATTTTAGTTTAGCCAAAAGGAACTTTTTCCAGTTTTGGCAGTAGCAATAATTTGCAGATTTTTTTTTTTAATACCAGTGTGATGACTTCTGCTACTACTTGAAACACTCTTTGCATAGCTTAGTTCTTTTTTCTGCAGCTTTTTTCATAAATATAGTTTGATCAGGTTTTGTTCAATTCTTTTTGTTCAGTGCTTTTTAATTCTGTGGACATTGGAGGTGAAATTAACTTGTCTCCTCACCAAACCTTTGTCTGCCTTTGTGCAAGGAACTGAGTGATAGTTTTTGGGGGGCTGGCATGGAATCTTTGGTCTTTGCAACATTTGGACAGACCATGGACAGACTCAGTGTCTCTGCAGCCATAATTTTTTCTGGAGCTGCTACTACAGTTTGGTTAGTCTCCCACCCCTTTTTTAGCTGTAACAACTTGAGACCAAAAAAGAGTTGGCCTATAGTTAGAGGATTGATTTAACAAAAGACAGGCAAGCCTGCTGCTGAAGTGGCTCTGACAAAGGCAGAAGGAACAGCACATAGCTTCTGGGAGCTCTAAAGTAGTAATGTACTTTGTCTCATCTTTCTTGTGTAACTTTCTTCCTGTAAATACCCTTTCAGGTGGCCAGAGTTTAAAACCTACCTTTCTTTCTTTCTTGTTTGTATTCTCTGCTGTATCGGGAATAGACGCACATTTTTGTCCCTCTAATCTTAGCATGCTCTGACTACCATATTGAGTAAGATACCTTTTTTTGAAGGAGAAGATTATCTATGCCCTCTATAGAGAGGCTGGTAATTCAGAGTTGAGTGTAATATACCGTATGTTTCATGGTTCATTTAAGCAATAGATCTAGTCATGAAGTGATGTGCCAAAGAAGGACTTGTGGCCAGAGAGGGCAAAATTATATGAAACCAACAGGCATCATTGCAAGTTCATACACAATTTGTGTGTGCACCTGTTGGTAGAGATGAAACCCACTGAAACTGCAAGCTGTAATATTTTATTTAATTTCAAGTTTTCCTTTACTTCTTACTTGTTTTCTTTCTCGTTATTTCAGCTTTTCAGGTAATTTGTGAATAAATGAAAGCTTTCTCCTCTGTTCATAAATGGCAGGGGATGTGATTCTGATGTCCATAAATAAATATAGGCAGGAAAAGGAGTCTGATTATAAAGAATAGTTTTTTGTTTGCACATACCTTGTTAATCAGTAGTCAAAGTCTTTGATTCTTGCTTTTGGATTTTTAAAAGCTTTTAGTGCCGTGGTTCTCAAACTTTAGCAACCTAAGGACCCCTGTTTCAATTTAATTTTTTTTCTGGACCCCCAGGTCCCTCTGCTCAGCCCCAAGCCCTGCCCCTGCTCCAGCCTTTCTCCCAAGGCCCCCCTCGCCCCATCTCTTCCCATCCCCACTCCACCCCTTCCCCTCCTCTTTCCACATCCTCCCGCAAGCATGCTCTGTTCCCTTTTCTCCCCATCTCTCCCAGAACCTTTTCCACCCCACTGAACAGCTGTTCCTTGGTGTGCAGGAGGCACTGAGGGGGAGGAAGTGGAGTTGATCAGCGGGGCATGATTCCACCCCCTCCCCTGAGTTGTTCCCCGGTGTGCAGGAGGTGCTGGGAGGGAGGGTTGGGGAGGAATAGAGGGAGGATTGGGGAGGAGTTGATCAGCGAGTACTTTGTTTGAGAAATGCTGTTTTAGTTCGTAGCAATTTGTGCTGGCTGGTATATTATATAAAGCTAGCATAGTCTGTTTTTTTGGTGGGGATTTTGTGTGGGGTGGGGGTGGGGGGGGTTATTATAGCTTAACAACTTGCATAAGAACACTCACCAGACTACTTCTGAAACTCATGGCCTTGTTCCTTTTACACTGCAGAGAATGCTGGCATGTTGACTTGGCCTGTCGGTACACTAAATCCAATCTAGAGCACTCTCAAGTGCTTGTTTACCTTGTTGAGGAAGCATAGCAATTAACAATCAACACATGCTTATGAAAGTACATTTGCTTAAATTGAATCAAAGGTAACATAACCCACTGTCTTATCACTTCAAAAGTTATTTTTCCTCTCTTGGTATCCTGCTGTTAGTTGTTTTATCTTGTTAGACTGACCTCACACTTGGTAAAGCAACCCCCATCCTTCCATGTATTTATACCTGTTCCTGTATTTTTCATTTCATGCATCTGATGAAGTGGGTTCTAGCCCACGAAAGCTTGTGCCCAAATAAATTTGTTAGTCTTTAAGGTGCCACAAGGTCTCTTTGTTGTTATAACCAAGAAAAATAAAGTTGGTTATTGTTATTTAGGATATGAATGAGACATTTGCTATTATACACCTGGATATTCTGGCATTTCTAGGCAGTATACTGGAACACTGCACTCAAGTCATTTATTTTTTTACCATTGAATATCTTGCTGGCATACCCCACTCACCAATCCAAAGGTGAGAAACTATTTAGTTGAATTTATCATAAACATCACTGGAAAAAACAAACAAACAAAGCACAATCTTTTATTCATAATTATGTTTTATTCATAATTATACAGAATCTGAAACAATAAAGTAGATACATTTATTTCAGCCCCTATGGCAGATGCATCCATGTCATATCTTATTAGAGACAATTAAATGATCTGCTGTAACCCATTCAAGTACTGGGTGTGGAGTTCTGTCCCATATGGTGGCACTAAAACCACTTAGAGAGAGAGATAAAATGAATCTGCTCTACAGCCTCAGCTAACAGCATGTGGTAGAGGCACATGCACTAAGCTCCAGAGGTCCCTGGTTCGATTCTGCCCGCCAACTACCATGGTCTGTCGGTGTTACAAGTGGGGGCTTGTCCGGGATTTCAGCTGGGAAGACTCTGAAGCTCGGGATGCACTTCTTCAGCTAGGGGAAATATGTAACCAACACACCTCCTGGATGTTGTATTCTATCCCATCTAGTGGTGCCAAGACTAGTTAGAGAGATAAAATGAGTCTGTTCTACAGCAAAATGGCTTTTAGCTCATGCGGTAGAGGCTCATGCACTAAGTTTCAGAGGTCCTGCCCACTGATGACCGGGGTCTGTCTGTGTTACACTGATGGTCTCAAAGATCCAGTAGACATATGCATTGAGCAGAACTTGGAAAAAGGTATCTGCGGTAGTAGATCTGTGAGCTGCAGTGAACCCTGTCACAAACACAGCTTTTTTATTTTGGGTAAGAGTACCTAAGAAGATACAGCTCAAAAAGCTCATTCTTCTCCTTGAACTTACTTCATGTGATGGCATGCTTCTTGCTTCTAACGAAATATGTGACTGACAGTTTGTGATATTGATGTTATTTCTAAGACAGCCCTGCCCCCAGTAAAGCATTCCATAAATAGGCAGCACCTCTTTGATCCCCTGAAAATACAGAGTTGTGATTGATGTAAAGAAAATATATATGTTTTAGAACAACAGGGAAACTGACTAGTCCCTACTATAAATTTTTGAGATTCAAATTCATGTAAACAAAGGCATGCCTTTCACTCCTTCTAGGATAACAGCCCCTCCAAATAACTAATGGAATCTTTTCTAACAAAGTAAGCCAAAACATGCTTTTGGTAAAGATGTCACATACCACCCTTTGGCTTACTGTTATGTAGACATTAGACATTCTTTTTATGGAATTCTTTAATATTATAAATCACTCATTATTATTACATAAGAGAATAATAGATGAAGTTAATGAGAAGTGAGGACACTTGGGAAGTAAGTAGTATCTCTCACAAGAGGTTCTCGTCAACATCAAATAGCATATAGGATCTCACAGGATCTAGGTCTATATTTGAACGAAGCACATTCATATCAACAGGAGCCCCATTCAGATCAGTCATTGCCAAAGGATTCTATTAATGATCTTAGTAAGTTCAGTGCTGGAGAAAATAGTGTTGGTGATTAATGTTCCAGCAATCTGTCTGTTTCCTCTTTTAGTAGATGGTTGACCTCAACTCCCTCAGAAATCACTCAGCAACTCACCAGATCGGACCCATTGGATGAAAAACCTAACAACTAAATATATGCCTTGCTGCCTTGATTTGCTTTCTAGTTTGTTTGTCTAAACCATGTATAAGTACATTAAAGTAAAGTGAGGGAAGGGAAATGCAGCATTTAAAAAAATGCACCCCCTTCCTTGATCTTTTGATTTTTGTAAAATGAAATGTTTCTTCTTCATACTAAATGACCACTGTAGCTTATTTTTTGAGGCACTGTTTCTTTTTTTTTTCTTCTATCGTTCTCTAGAAGTGTTTGCACTTTAGATACAAATAAAGAACAATCCATGTTTTGAGGGTCTTAGAGGTGTTAGATACAGCATAGCATGGATGATGAACAAAGAGCATGGAGGAGGGGAATATAAGGGGTAACCAAGCGTTACAAAAGTAAAAATCATGAGAGATATTTATATTTGGAATCTGGACCTAAATTGCACAGTACTCTGGTGAAAATCTGGAAAATACTGAAGCAACTTCTGATAAATTAAAAAATTGAACTAAAATGGATGTTTTCTGTTGAATTAAAGATCGAAATGAATAATGCAGGTGGTACAGTGGTGTGTGCATTGCTTACTTAGAGATTCTGGGACATGAAAATAAGGATGATATTTCTGCTAAAATTACCAGCATTGCTCATAACTGTTGATATTGATATTGTCATAAAGATTTTATTTTCCACCATAGACAGCTTGGCAGTACATATTTCTCAGAGTTGTTCAAGCTTCATGCAAATTTAGGAGAAAGTGCTGCATTGGTTTACACTCTATTCTTGGTTTCAAGGTTACCTTTACAGTGACGGTCTTTTTTTCTTATGCAGGCTTAAATTATGGATCGTAAATTTGCAGTAAGATTTATTTTGTGACAAATTTTGAAGATCTAGAATAACAGAATAGTGGGGCCTTTGATATGTTGTGTGCACATTTTTAGAATAATTTCTTTTTAAGTTGTGTGTATGATTTTTTAGAAATATAAGATTTAAATTTTTATTTCTTTGCATGTGGTGTTCTCATTTATACTTGTGTAAAGTGAGTAAAAAATGATCAGAATTTTTTTTCCCATATATTATTTGAGGGAGCTATGTCTGACGGGAAAAAGCAGGAGTCAGCACTGGAAACAGAGCACTTACGAACTGAATGAAGCCATCCCTATTCAACAATGCACTTAAACATTTGCTTAACTTTAAGCATTTGCTAAAATCCCATTGAAAATCATTGGCGCTGAAGCTCATACTTATGTGCTTTACTGAATCAGGGACAGGATTAGGGAGGATTATTCTAGCCCTAGATGGTGGCATGAGAGAGGATGAAGAGTCACTTGTAGAATTTGAGAGCAAGAGAGTGACCAAAGGACACCAAACTGGCAGAGCAAATGTGTCAGCTTCTGGGATCTAGGCTGTCAGGCCTGGTGGTTGGAGCAGTGGTCGAGAACTGTACTAAGAGTTGAAACTGGATGCAGAGTTGGGACTGGGCTGAGGGTAGTGCTGAAACCAGGATCTGGGGACAGACCATGAGTTAGAACTGGGATCAGAATCCATAGACAAGCCAAATCAGGATCGAAGTTCAAGGCCAGAAGCAGTCTGACCGTTAAAGCCAGGCTGGAGTTAGTAAGGGTCTGGGGTTAAGAAGGCAGGCTGGGGCAGCTCAAGAACAGCTTTGGAACAAATTCAGAATAGGGCATAGATAAGGCTTGGGCAAGTCTGGGGCAGGAACAGAGACAGGATCAAAAGCAGGCTGGAAGCGTAGGGAATCTGTAACCAGGGGTGAAAGTAACTTACAGGACTTACTGGTCCTGCTGGAGTCCTGAGGGGGACATGGCTCATCCGGAGGAGGCGTGGCCTCAACTGGAAGAGGCGGGGCCTCTCATAATTTAAAGGCTCTGGTGCACCAGCTGTGTCTGGGAGCCCCAGGGCCTTTAAATCAACCCAGGGCTCTCAGCTGCTACAACCCCCGGGGCTCAGGGGCAAATTAAAGGGCCCAGGGCTCCGGCCTCTGCGGAGCTCTGGGCCCTTTAAATCCCCACCACAGCTCTGGGTGCCAGAGCTGCAGGTGGGATTTAAAGGGCCCGAAGCTCCCATGGCTGCGGGGAACCCTGAGCCTTGCCGGGTTGGGGCCGGGATTCAAAGGGCTGTGAGCTGCCTGCAGCCATGGGAGCTCTGAGCCCTTTAAATCCCAGCCTCAGCCCGGCCGCCGGAGCCGCGGGCAGGATTCAAAGGGCTCTGGGCTGCCTTTTGCGGCGGGGAACCCAGAGCTCTTTAAATCCCCGCCGCGAAAGCCAGTGTGGTCCGGCACAGTGTACTGGCTCTTGCCAGTACGCCATACTGGACAGTACCGGCTTACTTTCACCTCTGTCTGTAACACTACGGGGCAGCAGGAGGGTTCCTAGACAAGTAGTGCTGTTGCACAGATTAACTTGTGGCTCTGGTGATAACAGTGAAATACCTGTGCTTGGGGGTCATCTGAACCTGCCCAGGGTTAGGCTGCTGCAGCATGCCTGAGGGATGAGTCACTACAGGTTCTGCTTGAGGGATGAGTCAGTGCAGCTGAGTGAGCAGCCCTGGTCCAGCTGCAGGTTTGTCTGACAATGAGGGCAGGTGAGATATAGTTTGGAACAGTTTTGCAAAGCTTGGAAAGTGAGAGTAATTCAGTTGAAGACAAATGAGACAGGAAGTTATTGCAAAGGTTCAAGGGTGATGGTATGGTTCCTTTCACCTCTTGAAGAAATAATTTCTGAGAACCATCTCACAGATGGGTTAAAAGCTAAGGCAGTTTCTATCTTGACTTTTAAAATGTTTAAAAATATTCTTGAGGCAGATAGGCCTGACTGAAATTAAATTGTCAAATAGTCTGTCAGTGCTGAGTGATTGGGGGTGGACATGTATTCACCCACCACTGAAATACAGAAACCTCTCTTGTGAAATGTGGCAACTATATTAATAACATAGAGCAGTTCAGCATAATAATTGAGAATAGAAAAATAGGGAAAATTTATCTAGCTGAACCTAGAGGGGAAATTTAAGGTAGGCTGAAAGGAATGTAGCAGGAATGTGACCTTTTAAAGGGAACATTGAATTGAAGAAACGTGCTTTACCCATGCACTATATCCTATTGTTCTTGACCTCTAACGGAGTATAATGGCTTCTGTTGAATACAGATATGTAGGTATGTCTGTACATTCCAGAAGGCTTACTGTAGAGCTGTTGCTTATAATACTGCGAAAACAAAGAGTTGAATGTAAACAACTGAAAATAAGCCTGGTTTAATCAGTGCAAAGCTACTGACTTTGCTTTCCTGTAAAATGCCAAGTCACAATTTAAGCATCAACAGAATACATCATCAGAATAATAAGAATAATTTTCTCTTGTGTCTTTGAGGAGAAGCAGATTCTCTGCAGTTTTCACTGAGCCCAAGCGGATTCTCCCACCTTGCTCCCTTGTCTCCCAAACTACCATTGCCCCAAATTTTGGTGGATATCTTTGTAGGCGCACATATTTTAAGGCCAGAAGGAACTGTAGTGATCATCTAGTCAGACTTTGTGCCTAACACAGGCTATAGAACTTCCTGAATTAATTCCTATTTGAACTAGAGGACATCTTTTAGAAGTAAAAAATTCCAAGACTGGATTTACAAATTGCCAGTAATAGAGAATCCACCACAACCCTTGGTAAATTGTTCTCACTGAATTTTTTTTGCCTTGTTTTGTGTCTGATTTTGTCTAGGTTCAGTTTCCAGCCATTAGATATTGTTATACTGTTGTCTGCTAGATTCAAGAGCCCTCTATTATCAAATTTCTGTTTGAAATGTAGGTACTTGCAGTCTGTGATTAAGCGGCCCATTAGTCTTCGTGAAAAGTTAAGTATATTGAGTGCCTATATTCTTTCACAGTAGGTCATGTCTTCAAATTCTTTAATCATTCTCGTGGTTCTTCTCTGAACTCCATTCCATTTATTAACGTTGTATTTTAATTGTGGCCGCCAGAACTGGGCAGAGTTTTCCAGTAGTAGTCTCACCTATGCCAAATGCTATAACATCTCTATTAATACTTGATATTCCACTGTGTATACATCCACAAATCACATTAGCCCTTTTAGCCACCGCATTGCCCTGGAAATTCATGTTCAGCTGATAGTCTACCATAATTCCCAAGTCTTTTTTGGAGCCACTGGTTCACTAGATATAGTCCCCCCATTATGTAAGTATGGCCTACATTCTTTGATCCTAGGTTTATGACTGTATTGAGTTGAATATTGTTTTGTTTGTGTCCAGTTTGCCAAGTGATCCAAATCTTTTTTTAATAAACTGTCCTTTTAATTAATTACCACTCCTCCAATCTTTGTATCCTCTTCAAACTTTTTCAGTGATGATTTTATGTTTTCCTCTAGGTCATTGATAAAAATGTTAAATAGCATAGGGCCAAGCACCAATTTCTGTGGGGGCCCACTAAAAACCCATTGATTTGATGAGGATTCCCTAGTTACAGTTACATTTTGAGACCTATCAATTAGCCAGCTTTTAATCTATTTAATGTGTGCCATATTATTTTATGGACACAAAGTGGATATATAGATCTGAAGAAGTGCTCTCTGTAGCTTGAAAGCACATCTCTCTTACCAACAGAAGTTGGTCCAATAAAAGATATTGCCTCACCCATCTTGTCTCTCTAATATACTGGAACCAATACGGCTACAATGCTACATGCAACTATGTTAATTTTATACTGGTCTAATTTTTTAATCAAAATGTCTTGCAATACCAAACCTTACAGAAGTCTATGTATATTACATGAATGCTATTACCTTTATCAACCAACTTGTAATCTCATCAAAATAAGATATTGTTAGTTTGGCAGGATCTATTTTCCATAAACCCTCATTGATTGGCATTAATTATATTACCTGCCTTTAATTGGTTTTTTAATTGTTTTTTCATATCAGCTGTTTTATTATTTTGCCTGGATTGATGTTAGGCTAACTGACCTAGAACTCTTTTTAAATATTAGGACAACATTAACTTTATTTCAGTATTCTGGAACATCCCAGAAAGTCAACATCAATAATCCATTGAGTTCCTCAGCCAGCTCTTTTAAAACTCTGGAATGCTCATTATTTGGCCATTTTAAAATGTCTAACTTTAGTAGCTGCTGTTTAACATGCTCTTGAGTTATTGTTGGAATGGAAAGTGTTTCATCATCGTCATATGATATAGTCGTATCATTGTATTTTTTCCCCAAATACAGAGCAGAAATATTTAATGAACACTTCTGACTTTTCTGCATTATTGTTGACAATTTTATCATTTCTGTTATGTAAATAACTAATTCCATTGTTAGGCTCCCTTTTGTTCCTAGACTATTTAAACTCCCTCCTATTGTTCTTAATTCTGTTGGCCATTGATTTTTTCTTGTGTTCTTTTGTTTCCGTTAATAATTTTCCACAATTCCTAGCTTCTAGTTTATATTCATTGCTATTAAATACACTCCCAATCCCTGAACCAGCAAGGTTTTTGAACCTTCTTTCTCAGTTGTGGATTTTTTGGGCATCTAGTGAAATTTTCTAAACCATGAATTCTCTGTAACTTGAAGTTTTTAAACCATGATTTGAGGACTTTAGTAACTCAGCCAGAGGTTCGGGGTCTATTTCAAGAGTGGGTTAGGTTCTGTGGCCTTCCATGTGCAGGGGCTCAGACTAGATGCTCGTGGTGGTTCTTTCTGAGCTTGAAGTCTATGAGTCAATTATCATACTCATCTTTCTGTTCAAATTCTGTCTCTCAGCTAACTTCTCTCATAATTCTTTACAGCTCTATGAAATTATCTCCTTTAAAGCACCAAGTTTATATATTACTGGTTTGGACTTTATTCTGGTTGCACACAAATATCAATTCATGATTACTTGCACCTAAGTAACCACTAATTTTTAGAACAGACATCAGTTCCTTTTTATCTGTTAAGGTGAAGTCTAATATAGATTTCCCTTGTATTTATGATTTAGGAAATTGTCATGTATAATTTTAGAAATTCCAAGTACTTTTTAAAACTGGCCGTGTGAGGTTTCCAGTATATGTCACTGAGATTGAAGTCCTCCGTGATAACTCAACCTTTTTTTCCTGCACATTATAGATAAGGGAACAGGTCATCCTATTCTCTTAGTTCTTTATGTTCTTTTACCCTTATATTAGAAAACCTTTTACTGGCAGACAAGCTAAAGGGGCAAATTGATAATCTGTATGGAAATTAGAACCAATTGCCTTAACATAGTTGTTAAAATAACATTTAGTTCTGTTTCACTGAAGTAGAAGGGAGCCCACTTGAAAGAATGGTAAACATTTCAATGTATTTCTTAGAACATGCTTCCCAATGAGAGTATTTTCCATTTTTAATAAAAATAGTTATAATGTGCTGAAGAGATGAAAGAACAAATTATTCTTAAAATTGCTCTATAGATTCTGAAATTAAGCCCAGCAGGTAAAAAGATCCTACTAAGTTTCTCAAAGAAATCACACATTTTAATGCTAAAACAAGTTGTTTTAAAATCTGGTTAAAAGAATAGGCTTGTTTAAAGAAACAAAATGATGTATATTTTTGTTACATATTTTATAGTGAAGTTTTTAAAACTTGCTTCTAAATTTTGAGTGTGTGGGGTATAGAATTTGAGTTGAAGATTTTGTTCTAGAAACTCTTGATGGTACGTGCTAAGTTGTTATAGTAAGAATTGAATGTGAGCCTCTTGTTTATGTTACAAACTATATCAAGTCACGCATTTGTTTATTTTATTAATTGCTCGAGGATTGAATAGTCAGGTTAATAAAACATACTTAGGGGATTTAGGAGGTTCAGGTCTAAATTCAGAAAGCTTCTTAAAGCACCCTAAATTTATAGATCATCCCACTTTGACAGCTTTACTTCAAACTGATACTGTGAACTCAAGGACAGAATCTATAAGGACTGCATAATTTTTTTTTTCATTCAGTTGAATAAACCTGGCCCATGGACTTTCAGTTAAATTTAAGTAATTGATTAGCAGTACACCTTATAGTCAAATTGTTTAAAACTTTATCACCCACAACCTTTCTGTTAAAGGGGTGAAAGCTTCTACTCCAAAGTATAAATCTATGGATTATCCTGCCTGAACATTAGGAAATGTGATGTAACGTCCATAGCATCGTTCACTTGTGCATTCTTGCACCAAAAATGCAATGTGGGCTGCAGTTCGACTTCTTCTCTGGATGTAAAGTCCCCCATATATTAAAAATAATCTGATTAAATAGTTTTGGCAGAGGATCATTTTGTGGGGTTGTCCTTGACTTTTTAATTCTGCTGTGCCAAGTACCTCTTTCAAAAGGCAGCATTTCAAATTTCTTTGTTGGTTTGACTGTATTTGAGCTGAAAGCTTTATACTGAGAAGTGTTCCTCAGGTCTCTGGTTGTGTATTCCTGGGCATACTGGGTTAAATTGTTAGTCACCACTTAAATGTTTTCCACATTTTTCTGGTCCACCTCTAGGGACAGGAAATGAATGCATACCAGTTCCAAAGTTTGCTGCTGGGGATCTTTTATCAGATATACTGCTCTGATAGGTAAAGTTTTCCTTTAAGCACAATAAGCACATTTCCTGAGAATATCTTCAGCTATCTGGGGACAATAAAATTGGCTTAAATGAGTTCTAGAGTTCTTTCCATCTCCAAATATCCGAAATCATCATGCAGGGCTCATTAGTAAAGTTTTTAATACTGTCTCTCATGACCTTCTCATAAACAAAATAGGGAAATACAACCTAGATGTAGCTACTATAAGATGGCTGCATAACTGGTTGGAAAATCATTCCCAGGGAGTACTTATCAGTGGTTCACAGTCATGCTGGAAGGGCATAACGAACGAGGTTCCATAGAGATCAGTTCTGTTCAATATCTTCATCGATGATTTAGATAGTGGCATCTATCCTAGCTCCTCTATTTACATCTCCTCTATTTACTGGGAAAGGGGAAAAGTGCCTGGTGAGTGGACCAAAGGGGTTATAATGAAGATAACAAAGAAAGGAACTCTGTGATTGTAATAACTGATGTGGTATCACACTTTTATCTGTGCCAAGCAAAGTACTGTGTAAGATCGTAGTCCAGTATATCAGAGGCAGTTGATAGTGTTCTCAGAAAAGAGCAAGCTGGTTTTTGAAAAGGGCATGGGTGCACAGACCAGATCTTCACTCTACGAAACATAATAGAACAGTGCTTAGAATGGCAATGGCAATGCTACATAAATTTCATAGACTTTGAGAAGGCTTTTGATAGCATTCACAGGGCCAATCTATGGTGCATTCTGCAGGCATATGGAATTCCTTTCCATATCATCAACATCATCAAAAGCTTCTATTTAAACTTTATATGCAGTGTTGATCACAGTGAACTCAATTTTGAAGTAAAAACAGGAGAATGTCAAGGGTGTGTCATGTCTGCAATCATCTTCAGCATTGCTATCGATTGGATAATGCGGCGTACAACTGAAGACATTCCAAGAGACATTAAATGGACACTCTTCTCATCCCTTGTAGACCTGGACTTTGCAGGTGATGTCACTCTCCTATCACATACCCAACACAATATACAAGAAAAAACAACTTGACTCAATGCATTCAGCCAGAAAATTGGTCTGAAAATCAACGGCAGTAAGACAGATATTATGACCTTTAATATTGCCTCACCATCACCAGTACAGATAGAGGATTATGGTCTCACCAGTGTAGAAACATTCACATACTTGGGCAACACCATCAGCCAGGATGGTGGAACAAGCCAGGACATCTGGAACAAAATCAATAAAGCCAGGAACACCTTCAGTTTGGAAATCATCAAAATACAACACCAAACTCAAGATTTATGAGATCTGTGTACTTTCAACACTAACTTGTTAGTGCAGAATCTGGGTAATGAGAAATTTGACATGTCCAAACTGTCTTTATTCTATACAACCTGCTTCATAAAAATCCTCTGTATCTTTTGGCCCAGAACAATCTCAAACCAAGATCTCTTGTATAGTGTAGCCAAGATGGTCTGAACATCATCACTGTCGGAGGCATTGGAGATGGATTGTCATGTGCTTCAGAATGGAAACTATCCATCGACCAGAGTAGCAATAAGATGGACACCTAGCAAGCAAAAACAAAGCTGCCTGAAAACAACATAGCGAAGAGCTGTGGAAGCTGAGCTGAAAAACCTGGGCACAGCTGGGGAGCTGCAGAAAGATAGTCAGAAATAGACAGAGTGGAGGAGCTTCGTCACTGCTCCCTAAATGCCAGAGGACATAATAGGAACATGATGATGAATAGAGTAATACTTACAAAGTTTGCAGATGATATCAAGCTGGGAAGGGTTTGCAAGTTAGAGGATAGGATTTAAATTCAAAGATCTGGGCTAACTGGAGAAATGGTCTGAAGTAAATAGGATGAAATTCAGTAAGGACAAATGCAAAGTACTCACTTAGGAAGAACAATCATGCACACCATACACAATGAGAAATGCTGCCTAGGAAGGAATACTGCAGAAAGGGATCTGAGGGTCATAGTGGAGCTAAATTGAGTCAACAGTGTAATGCTGTTGCAGAAAAAGCAAACATCATTCGGAATGTATTAGCAGAGTATGTTAGCAAGACACAAAAAGATTCTTCTGCCTGCTCTGCACTGATTAGGCCTGAATTGGAGTTACTGAGCGTCCAGTTCTGGATGCCATGTTTCAGAAAGATGCGGACAAACTGAGAAAGTCAGAGAAGAGCAACAAAAATGATTAAAGGTCTAGGAAACATGACCTATGAGGAAGATTAAAAATTGGTTTATTTAGTCTGGAAAGAAAGACTGAGAGGGGACATAACAGTTTTCAAGTACATAAAAGGTTGTTACAAAGAGGAGGGAGAAAAATTGTTCTTCTTAACCTCTGAGGGTAGGACAAAAAGCAATGAGCTTAAATTGCAGCAAGGGCGATTTAGGTTGACATTAGGAGAAAACTTCTTAACTGTCAGAGTGGTTAAGCCCTGGAATAAATTGCCTAGGGAGGTTGTGGAATCTCCATCATTGGGGATTTTTAAGAGGAGGTTCAACAGACACCTTTCAGGGATGGTCTAGAAGATAATACTTAGTCCTGCCTTGAGTGCAGGGGACTGGACCAAATGACCTCTTGAGGTTCCTTCCAGTTTTATGATTCTATAAGAGAAGGTCTCTGTACTTCCTGGGCTGCATTAATTGATTTAACTGATTTTGTGTGGGGTCTGCTATTATTTGGTGCAACACTCCATTAATCTTAACAATAGCTGAATATCTAGGGAGTACACAACATATCCAGAGATTTAGAGATCAATTGCTGACCTGTGCTGCGTCATTGTCTCTTCAAAAAGTTTAAGACACAGAGAGCTGCAGGCTGCAGTGGTTAGGAAGATGGCGTTGAGAATCGTTGTCTTACAAGAGCTAAAGGGAAAGGATGACCCTTCTTCTGCTGTATGTGTGACTGAGAAGAAAATATTGCTGTGAAGTCCCAGAATAAAGAAAACCCTACAGAGTGGCAAGAGGCCCAACTGCATGGCAAGTAGTATCCAGGACACACTGCTAAAACAAAGAAACAAAATCCAGCAGGGATTATTCCATCCTCCCATTTTGGAAAAGTTATGTCAGTAGTTTGAGGTATTATTGAGACAAATATTTCTAATCTTTTTGGAAGGAAAACATATTTAAAGTGATAAGACAATGTAGCATCCTTGACTCAAATATTCTATTATGCATAATATAGCTGCATGCAAGATTGTTCACTGCTCTCAGGTGCTAAAATTAAATTATGTGAATCAATAAGTCTGAATTAGGAACTATCTGTTCCAGTTTGTTCAAATTCTATTTGCATTTTTTATTTTTTTTTGCTTGTAATACGATGATATTGTAGTGCAGAATGACAAGCTTTCCCTGTGCCCTTGTTGGTTGGATAGCATGCATTCCTCCGGGAGTTGTTTCCTTCCATTTGTTGTGGCGTCATTCTCTGAGAATAATTAAAGCAGAAAGTTGTCAAAGACATGATTTCAAACCCACTTCTCATTTTATAGATTAAATCCTTCCTAATGGTGATCACAAAGTGGTTTCTAAATTCTCTTTTTATAAAAGAATATTCAGTGTCAGTATAGATTTTGCAAAATAGCCTTTTGTGTCAGAACACAGAAAAAAAAATTAACTACATTTATTCAAACAGAGTTCTAGTTTTCCTGCTCAATCCTTTATAAAACAATGGATTTATCTTCCTATCTTTAGCTGTTTTCAGGAGCACAAAATATAGATTTGTTTGGGAAGAGGATCATGTCCTGGAAGGAAGGGAAGGAGGAAGTGACAACTGAAAAAGAGAAAGAGGAGGAGAGGAGACAACAGTGAATGGGAATTATTCTACATGATAAATTAAAGATAGAAAAGGGGGAAACTGAGTCATTAAGCAAACTAAAACTTCACAATAATGCTCTCCCAAGATCCATTTTCCATTTCTTTCTGTCTTCTCTTTCCCTTCCTTCTTTTTCTCCATGGTTTGTTGTTATTTATGGTTTGTCTAGAGCTGTGCAGAAAATGGAAGTTCTGTTTTGGAGAGGATTTTTGGAATGAAACCCTAAAATTTCAAAATTCTTATAAAAGAAAATTCTGATTTTTTTTAAATTTTGGATTGAGCAAAATGTTTTATTTCATTGAAATTGAAACTTCCATTTTGATTTTGACTTTTTTATTTTTAATGTAATAGTTAATATAAAATAAAAACAATGTTGAAATACAAGTTTTGATGGAAAGCAATCTAAAAGTCAAAATGGGCTAATTCTAGTTTCGAAGGAACTACATTTTCCAACAGAACGTTTTTCCAACCAACCATCTGTAGGCTTGCTTTCTAGCTTTTCTTAAAAAACTGTGCAGAACAATACCTGGTTTTTAGACATCACTGTTTTGCAGTCTTTTGTAGCTGTGTATCTAATCTAAATGTTGAAATGTAAACCAAAAATTAATGGCTTTGCACAATTGTTTAAATTCAAAAATTTTAAATACTGATGGCCTGTTTGTCTAATTTTTGAAACCTAAGCTACGTTTTGAAGAGTTTTGAAATAAAATTGCGTGTTCTGTAAAAAGACGCTGATGCAATGTGTTAGTTGAAAAAGAATTATATAATTGTGGTTCTCCATCTTCTTCTTCCAAGCCACTCTGTAACACACAGTATTCAATGCTTCTATAAAATCATGTTCAGCAGAACTTTGCAACTGATGCCACAAGTTCATTTTACATAGGATTTCAAATTGGCAGTAGTTCAGAATGATATTTAGTTATCATCACCCTGGGCTAGCTTTATCTAGCATTGAAAAGCACAGTAATGTTCATCATCTGTGAATTTAGTTGTTTCAATCTAATTCCACTGATCTTCATCAAAATGATCATCATCCAGTCCAAAACAGAACTTCCAAATCATCTTTCTCAGTGCTCTCTACAGAGGGGCTAATTTCTGCATGACCATAGTTTTGTATTCTCCTAACATTTCAAGTGTTTTGTTGAGGCAAATTGTCAGGCCAGTTTGTAGAATTGTGTCCTGCTCCCACATATGCAGTAGGATTTCTTTGGAGTAACAGAGGACTTAATTTTCCAATGTTATTAATTCATCGTCTGTCATAAGCGTAACAAATTAACAATAAATAAAATATAAAGATTTGGAGCAGTGGAGTTGGGAGCAGGCCTGTTGAGAAGAGGAAACATCTACACTATAAATACCCTGGGTATCTATACATTTTGAATACCCTAATTCAAAAATAGTGTAAATGTTCAATGAACAAATAAAATTGTCATAAACAAGGAAGATAAGCAAAGTGGATTGCTAATTATGATAGTGAATATTTTGCCTTATTGGTACAATTTGATGTGACATAGCGTTGCACGCATATGATACATTCCAGGACTAATTTAATCACAGAAAAAAATAAAAGTAGCTAACTCTATAACTTTTAGTGATAATTACCAATCTTTATATATAGAAGAGAACCACCAAATGTTAATATTAAGCTATTAAATTGTGTTTGTTTTACATATATGCTATATTTGACCACATTGAAATTTGGTTTTCTAAAATTAGAAAAAGCCAAACCCAGCCATCAAATTTTAAGTTGGTTTCGGTGGGAAATTCTGCTTAAAAACTGTGCTGAGTGAAATTCTGAATTTCGTTTCTGTGGAAAGATCCAACATTTGTTTTAATCCAAAAATGGGACAAAGTATTGAAATCTTCCATGAAATGGAAATTCCAAAACATTTCAATTTGGAAAGATCAAAGTGTTTTGTTTCAACATTTTTGATAGAAACAGAACATTTTGACATTCTATAAATTGAAGTGCTTCATTTTGGATTTTTGAAATGACTCAAAACACTTCCTTTTGAGTTATTTCAAATACTGTATTTCCCTATGTCACATTGCCTGAGGCAGTTGTAATTCAATCCCTCAGTCTCTCATATGGGCCAGCTCCCTGGCTGGACTACAGCTCCACCATATACCCAGTCATGTAACTCACATTGTGCAGCATGCAGCTTTCTCAGACAGAAAAGAGTGCACTGATTTATGGGCAGTGTAGTCTGTCAGGGACCGCAGCTAGAACACTGCTCCCATTAGTGCATTGCCTTTAGGAAAACACAGTTTAATGTTCTTTCACTGATTCAAAACTAAACCTTTTGGGTTAGTTAACAAAACAAATATTCCGATTTGAATCAAATTGACCTGAAATTCAATACTTAATGTTGAGTTTCCTGGTGGAAAAATTAGAAGGTTGCTTAAGTCCTGATGTGATTGATACTGTAGCACATTTAAAATTAAAGGGGGGATATGAAAGAGAAGAAAGGGAAAGGAAGGAATTGAGAAAAAATAACTTCCTACACATCTGAATTTTTTTCAGTTTACAGGGGTGTTACAATGCTTATTTTATAAAATTTCAGTTGAAGTCCTGTAGAAGAACAGTAAAATATTATTCATTAAAGATTACCACCCTCTGATCAGAGCCGTTTTCCCCTTGCAACCCTCCCCCAACAATCCTACTAATGAGGTGTGACTGCTCTGGACTACTGGACCATTCCTTTCTCTCTGATCTTCTGTGCCCCCTGCTCTGGCAGAAGCTGATCGGAGCAGTGGGTTGTCAAGTTCCTTCAAAAGTCTGACATACAGGAATTTTCCTCCTCCGATTTGAATTCAGTTCTGGCTCGCACTATGTTCATTAGGCAGGGCAAGGTGCAATAGTCATCAGAGGAGAAGAGTGGAATGGTGCTGCTTATCTTCCACTTCACTGGCATTTTAGAAAGCTGGGTAATAGGACTACAATGAACAAGAGAGCCAGCAGTTGTTTTTGTATCCTGCCTGAGCTTCATTCTAAAGCAGGAAGAGAAAGATTGAAGCTCTACTCTGGTTTCCCATACGAATCTAGGCACTAATTCAGCAGTCTGATCCAAATGGAGTCCCATTGAAGTCAGCATGGGTTCTTCAGAGGGAGAAGGAGTTTGTCCGCACAGATCAGATTGCAGGATTGGGTCTTAGTTAGGATGTCTTACAGGGAACAAATACCTGGTGGAAATAAAGGCATAGTCATTAAAGATCCTTTTTTATGCAACTGGAATAATGCTTACAAAACTGAATGGTTTCCAAAGATTTCTAGGAGGTATCAGTTGCCTCATTTCATGTAGACACTTGTAAATTTGTATTTGCAGGGATTTGTTGGGGGTATTTTTTGGTTTGATTGTTTCCTTAATCACAAGTGCACTCATCTGTTGCTTTTTGTTCAGTTGGCACAATTTATTGATACTCTATAACAAAAGAATGATTTACAATTTAAAAACAAATAAGCCTACAATCCCCTCAAACTTTTAGTTTAAGTACAGTAGAACCTCAGCATTATGAGCACCAGAGTTACAAACTGACCAATCAACCGTACACTTCATTTGGAACTGGAAGTACACAATGATGCAGCAGCAGAATCCAAAAAACCCCCCCAAAACAAAAACAAAAAAGCAAATACAGTATAGTACTATGTTAAAGGTAAGCTACTAAAAAAATGAAGGGGAAAGTTTGAAAAAAAGATGTGACAGGGTAAGAAAATGGTTTCTGTGCTTGTTTCATTTAAACTAATATGGTTTAAAGCAGCAGAGAATCCTGTGGCACCTTATAGACTAACAGATACAACCGCATCTGCTCTAACCCCTCAGACAGAGACCAACACCTACAAAATCTCGACCAAGCATTTTCAAAACTACAATACCCGCACGAGGAAATTAGGAAACAGATCAACAGAGCCAGACGTGTACCCAGAAGCCTCCTACTGCAAGACAAACCCAAGAAAGAAACCAACAGGACTCCACTGGCCATCACATACAGCCCTCAGCTAAAACCCCTCCAACGCATCATCAGGGATTTTACAACCCATCCTGGACAATGACCCACACTTTCACGGTCTTGGTGGCAGGCCGATCCTTGCCCACAGACAGCCTGCCAACCTGAAACGTATTCTCACCGCAACTGCACACCGTACCATCAGTAACTCTGGCTCAGGAACCAATCCATGCAACAAACCTCGATGCCAACTTGTCCACATATCTACACCAGCGACACATCACAGGACCTAACCAGATCAGCATACCATCACTGGTTCATTCCCTGCACGTCCACCAATGTAATATACGCCATCATTGCAGCAATGCCCCTCTGCTATGGACATCGGCCAAACTGGACAGTCACTACGGAAAAGGATAAATGGACACAAATCAGATATCAGGAATGGCAATATACAAAAACCTGTAGAGAGCACTTCAACCTCCCTGGCCACACTATAGCAGACCTTAAAGGTGCCATCCTGCAACAAAAAAACTTCAGGACCAGACTTCAAAGAGAAACTGCTGAGCTTCAGTTCATCTTCAAATTGACACCATCAGCTCTGGACTAAACAAAGACTGTGAATGGCTGCCAATTACAGAACCATTTTCTCCTCCCTTGATTTTCACCCTCTACTGCTAGAACAGGGCCTCACTCCTCCCTGATTGAACTAACTCGTTATCTCTAGCTTGCGTTGCTAGCATATATATACCTGCCCCTGGAAATTTCCACTACCTGCGTCTGATGAAGTGGGTATTCACCCACGAAAGCTCACGCTCCAAAACGTCTGTTAGTCTATAAGGTGCCACAGGATTCTCTGCTGCTTTTACAGATCCAGACTAACACGGCTACCCCTCTGATACTTGACAACATGGTTTAAAGCAGTATGTTTCTTCTGCATAGTAAGTCAATGTTCAGCTGTAAACTTTTGAAAGAACAACCATAATGTTTTGTTCAGAGTTATGAACGTTTCAGTGTTACAATAAATGTTCCCGAGGTGTTCTCAGTGTTCCCGAGGTGTTCATAACTCTGAGGTTCTACTCTAATCAGAACTTCATACATTGAGTGTTGGTGTCAGATGGTGGCATACTTCCCAAGAGTCCCCGGTTTGTGTAACTGCCTCCTTTGACCTCCTAAATTCCCTGTCCCGGTTGAAGTGGCTCCAGTCCCGTAGGACTGGCTGGAGTTGACTCCCCACTCTGCGTGTTGCAATCTGGCCTCTAGCAGATATGGTCACAGTGCTGCTTGGGGGGGCCAGCCCAAACCTGAATAGCGCTGCATCCCTTTGTGTGGGGGTCGGAGTGGCGAACAAGCCCAGCCAGCCCCATGGGACAAGAGCTGCAGGAGCCACCACTGTGGGGTAAGTGGAGAGGCAGGCCTGCTCTGTAACATTTCCCCCTCTCACACACCAGGAGCAGGACCTATCCCACTTTAGCTGCCACAGTTGGCTCTATCTCCTTTTTTGAAAATAGACACTCACTATATTATGCATCAAACATCATGATTATTGTTAAGGTTTATACTAGAGAAGAAGTGATTCCCTGTCTAGTTTAGGGTTGGTCACAAGGAACTGCTTTTGTTCTCTTAGAGCCTGAGTGAGGCACACGAGAAGGTCACAGGGTGGTCAGTCTGTCAAAGAGACAATAACGAATGGACACAAATAGACTTTTCTGTTCAGGAGCTCAACTGTACTTTTCCTCTGTAGTTGTTGGTTATCCCATAGATGGCGACTGAAAAAAAAGGAAGTTGTTTGCAGCTAGGTAAAATCACTGTGCAGAGGTGAACTACTCATTTGTTCATCTTCAGATTGGATATTTTATGAAGAAATCAGATTTATTAACTAAGGTACTTCAAACAATACTTGGGCAACTAGTGTAAAATATTTCCTATGTATTTTTTGACTTAAATGAATATCACTTGGGCTGTGTAACAATGTTTTTTTCCTCCCTCACTCGGGAAAACATATTGACTGTTCAAGTCTCCCTGCTTTATGGTCAGCTAGGTGCTATTGGTGTAGATATATAATTATGGTTGAGTAGAAATAGGGGAGAGAGTAGAATAAAGATTTTTGGTAAAAGACTGAGGAGAAGAACAATGGGTTTTATAATAAATACATAGGCTGGCTATATTTGAAAAAAACAGAAGATGTCCTAAGGATAAAAGGAGAAAGCATGCAATGCTGCCACCTATATCACAGTAGTTAGTACGGTAGCTTAGTCCATGTTTGGAGGGCTCCAAATGATCATGCGTATTCTCTGTTTGACTTACTCATTACATTAGATATCAAACTTTCACTGTCTTTTCACAGGAAGAATTTGCTTCAGTAAAAGTGGGATCAATGCAGGTATTGCCCTGTGTATCTACATTACAAAGTATCTTGAACTATTACCCCGATCTTAACACAAGACCAATCTTACAAGTTGTCAGAGTATGTGAGAATTGTCACTTTTCCCATGCTTAACATCTATGGCCACGTCTAGACTACGTGCCGTGTCGGCTCGTTAAAATCGATTGCTCGGGGATCGATATATCGCGTCTAATCTAGATGGGATATATCGATCCCTGAGTGCACTTATATCAATTCCGGAACTCCACCAACCCCAACGGAGTTCCGGAATCGACATGGCAAGCCGCAGACATCGATCCCGCACGGTGAGGAGGGGTGAGTAAATCGATTTTAGATATTTGACTTCAGCTACGTTATTCACGTCGCTGAAATTGCGTATCTATAATCGATTTTACCCCGTAGTGTAGACCAGCCCTATGTCTTCAATCAGCCACCATGACTCCCCTGTCTAGCCCTCTAACCCAGATCAATAAATTGATCCCCCTTCCCTATCGTGAGATCCTTTGTGATCTCTTTCCTCCAACTCAGATCCTTCTCACCCTTGTCATACTCTCTTATGACCCTTTTAAGTCTCCTTTCCTTCTCTCATTCATGGGGATCTCTCTACTTTGCCTCTTTTCTAGGTGTATTTTCGGTGCCTCCTCTTCCCTTCTCTGCCTCTTCCCCCTCTTTGTCTGTTCTGCTTCCTTGGATTCTCTTTAGATCTCCTCTGCTGCTGCTTCTCTTTCCCATCTCTTCTCCAAATCTCCTTTGTTCTTTCCTGTCTGCCAGTCTTTGTGTGTTCCTTTGCTAGATGGGCTTGGCCTAAAACTGGCCTGGAGATTAATACAGTGTGGACTAGGCAAGCCTGAATATCATCATGGGTGGACAGGACAGCATGTGCTGCCTCAGGCTTCTAAATACTAACTTTTCTTTCCTGTTGAGGTGAGATATGACTGGCAGGGAAGGAGGAGGAAGAGGCAGCTACTGTGTCTGCCACTTTGCTGCTGAGGTCAGGCAAATATTGTGGGCCCACTTCAAAATTCCTTTTGGTTGTAGACATAATAAGTTTCAGAGTGATTCTCTAGCCTTAAATTGAAGTGTTTATTACTATGCGTGTAATATTCTAGAACAAGAAGAGACTTCCTAAATGCATATACTGTATGTGCCACTGCCTGCCCTGAGGCTGTCTCCTCCTCTTACCAGCTAGTCCAGTGGCCTCATCCCTAGGCCAGGCTCTGTCTAAACTGCTGGAGTGCATCATTCTGCAGTAGCATATTGCTGTATGTGAAATAATTTTTTGTAATAATATACTGGGTCAGATACTTACATGATATGACAAAGCTGTAAAGTTTTTCAACAATTTCATTATTGCAAAGGAAGGATAAATCTTTTCATTATGTCTTGGGTTTTGTAGATAAGCCTTTTCAGTATATCACGTTTTAATGTTTGCAAGGTAGTACATTAACAATAGCTGTTGTATACAAGCAAGAACTAAAGACTTGTTAATAGGGCCCCTTGCCAAATCTACTATCCACTTTTTAGTGTCATAAACTTTCTGTATTGTAACCTCTGTAGTAAAGGAAACCCTGAGTTCTAAAAATAAGAACATTTGTATTTTAAGAAGCTTTAAGGACAACATTGTGTTTTGGTAAATATAGTTGATTCCGATGTTTTAATTACCTTAACTAATTATTGGTTCAGTGAGATTGTTTTATGTTTGTTTGTTTTTAAAGTTTTTAAAGTATCAGCGTGATTGGCCTTATCCACATGCTATAAGACAATGCTTACTCTCAAGTCCTGCTGGATTGTTAGTCTTCTGTCATGCCTAAGAAAGGACTCCACAAGAGTTCCTGCTAGAGTCTCTCCTGCTTATATGATCCATGCTAACGCCTTGTCTACACACACATTTTGCACCAATTTAACTATATCAGTAGGAAAATACAAAACAAAAATTGTGTAGATAAGCCTCTCTGTTCAGGGACAATCCAAACCAGCAGCAACAATCATGGGCTTGTCCAGTATTCATTACAAGGGTAAAGGAACGAGCTAATATTCAACCCAGGACTCAGATGATATGAACAGTTCACATGTTAACGACACCTACAGAGGGAAACTGACTACACACAATCTTCATCCATTTCGTTCTGTAGCTGACTCTGCAGATAAAGGACAATGTGATGCACATCAAGGTCAGGGGAAGTCTTTATATTGGTTTTGTTATAGGCTTTGGACAAAGCTCAAGTGTTTCAGCATTTGTGTTTTCTACTGTGTGTTTTCTTGCAATAAAAAAGTTAGACCATAACAGATAGAATTGAACAGGGAGTGTTGGGGAAGAGAACAGGAGAGAAATAAATATGATGCTAGATAGAATAAAATATAAGGTGAGATGAATGTGGGGGAAAGAACAAGAAAGATATGGGGACAAAAAAGAAAGAAACTAGCAGTAGTTCTAATGTTCCTTTTTTGCTTCTGAAAATACCCCTTCATATTTCCTGATATTTCTCTGCACTTTGGGCACTCAGGTGACATTTATTCTTAGTCTTTTCGTAACAGCTGGAGGATTATAGTAAATGCTATAATACTGCAAATGGATGTTTGGTTGCAGCATCAGTACAATAATTTTAAAAGATAAAGAAACTCACAAATATTGCCGTATTATTGGTTTAAAATCTTAATAAATTAATTAAATTAATAGTCATATTTAAAGTAGAGGTACAGGGGGAAAATAATCCTCAGAAACATCAAAACTTAAGGAGCTGCTTTTCTAGATCTGTCAGGGAAAGTACTTTATGTGATAAAAAATTATTTTCCCTCATGCAGCTCTTCATTGAGAAATACAAGTCTTTTACAACACTCAACTAATTATTTTAAAACAACCTGGTAAAGAAAGTGTACTTACTGCTTACATTAAAAAATTCCATCTTTCCTTTTCCTTTTGATTAAACTCTATGAAAATTTTATTTTAATAAAGCAGAAAGGGAAAATTGAATATTTTTACTCATCCATATAATTTCATATGTGATGAATGCAAGCCATTGAAAGAAGTTTCCAATTCATGTTGGAAATAGGTATAATCATACAACAATGCTAATTACTAGGTATACCAAGTTCTGCCTGTACAGTAATAAAATAAATCGACTGGCTGATTGGAATGATGTTGGAATCTCAAAATATTAATAGATATCAACCATTTTCCCCCAACAGTTTGTCTTTGAGTCCTTGAGCTACAAGAAACTATTAAAAGAATATCATGTACAATTTTAAATAGCTTGAGTGTGAAGTTTTGTTTGTTTTTTTTTGTTTTAAAGAGCAAGTGAAATGCGGTGCTCCTCAAATTCACCTGGCTCACAGCAATGGAAACTGAAGACTTCTATTTAGGAAAACATGATTTGCCATACCTAATTAGATCATTGGTCTGTCAAGTAAGTTGACCGAAATGTCCAGGAAAGGGCAATACCTGATGCTTCAGAGTAAGATCCCTACCTCTCCATTATTTGCTGGACAGTCCTGCAAGAGTTTATCTACAGAACAGATATAACATGGCCAGAAGCAGTACAAGATTTCTTGCATTGCCTCACCAGTGTGTTTCCACCTGGAGTACCTCAGAGGGTCAGCTTGTGAGATGTATTCTGGGGGCTAAAACCCTGTCCTTGTTGAAGTCAACAGTTGTTTAGCCACTGACTTCAGTGGGGCCAGGATTTCACACTTAGTCTGTTACTCACCTTAGCATAATTTCACTTGTACCTATCTCAGTACGAATTGTATTGAGTTCAGTGACTGTCCTCATAAAGATGCTTAATGAACCAACTGGTAAATATTTTGGGTCATTAAAGATCTGATGAAAACCCTTTCATGAAATGATTTGTATACAATTTGATGTTATTTTGACTGACTCTGGCAGAGAACACAGAATTTGCATAGTTTCTTGTCTTCCAGCCAATGAGGGAAGTTTTCAGGTGAATTTCTTCAAGTGTGCTAGAGGTGTTGGGAAAATTTCAACTGATCCTTGTCACTTTGTTTCCTACAAAACTGCTGAGATGGAACTGGCATGCAACATCACCTATCCCTCTCTTCTGTGCTAAGGAGACCCTTGAGTGGTGGGAACATAAGGTAGCATCTTTCCAGATCATCTTGCAGACTAGTGAATAGCATATCATTCCTTGAAGTCCCATCCATAGAGCCCTGCGCGGATAAAAAATTTGTATTCGAATCCACTCCGCAATCTGTAGACCATTTTTGCGGATATCCACAGATGTGCAGGACTTTACCTATCCAGTAGTGTTCTCTCTGAGGGGCTGTTTAGCATTTCTAAAGATACAATGTCTGACACTAGTTAAAGTTTGCTTTCTGGAAATGCAAAGAAGCTTGTCAATTTTAAATGCAATTTCACAGTTGATTTCAAGTGCTAATGTTTTTTTTTGTCTAGTTTCTAGTACAGTACTGACTATAATATAACTTGTAAAAAAACCATAACGTTTGTTTTATTTAAATCTTGAAGCAATTATTTATAATCACCTTTTAAAAAGCTTTTAAGAATGAATATCTATCAAACACTTACCAGATATGTATTTTTAATATCATAGCATTATAATACATACAGAATGAAATTATCAGCATAACATTAACTTCACTTCACTGAAAGGCAAAGATTAGAAATGCTTTCTGTAAACATACCTTTGCTTTAGGGTGGCAATTGAACTAGGGCTATCTCTCTGTCATTGACATTTATGAAAATAATTTATCCATTGTTTTTGTGATCATATTCATGGGGCTGTGATCTATTAAAACCAATACTACTATTATGATCTGGGTGGAACTTTATTATGGGTTGGGTTAAACCCCTGACCTAAGACAAGAGAAGTGAGTGAACTCACACAGGAGTTTTTGAATGAACATTGTTTTGGTAGAGGTGTGTCTGTGGGTGAGTGAGTGGGGAGGCAGAACAGAAAAACTGGGAAAGAGAGAAACAGGCTAAAGGAGCAGCTGAAAGCACAATACTGACCCTGGAAGAAACTTGGTGGAGGTTTCTGGGTCAGGGTGTAGGCTGATGGGTGCTCTTGGTGTGGTGAGCAAAAGAAGCTGTTTCCTGCTATTTGATTCCTGTTGTTCAGAGACACAAGACTTTCTTTGTACATTAACTTAAAAAAAACTATCAAAGAAAATACCAGATTCCATCAATTTCTAGTTCCAGCTAAAATAATGAGGAGTATTTGTTGCACCTTAGAGACTTAACAAATTTATTTGGGCATAAGCTTTTGTGGGCTAAAACCCACTTAACCAGATGCATGCAGTGGAAAATACAGTAGGAAGATATATATACACAGAGAGCGTGGAAAAAATGAGTGTTGCCATACCAGCTATAATGAGACTAACCAATAAAGGTGAGCTCTTATCAGCAGGAGAAAAAAACTTTTGTGGTGATAATCAGGATGGTCCATTTCCAGCAGTTTACAAGATAGTGTGAGCAACAGTAGGGAAAAAAATTAGCATGGGGAAATAGTTTTACTTTGTGTAATGACCCATACACTCCCAGTCTTTATTCAAGCCTAATTTAATGTGTCCAGTTTGCAAATTAATTCCAATTCACGAGTTTCTCGTTGGAGTCTGTTTTTGAAGTTTTTTTGTTTTAGGTCTTTAGACTTTTAGGTCTGTAATTGAGTGATCCAGGAGGTCACAGGGAGATCCACTGAAGTGGGTTTTAGCCCATGAAAGCTTATGCCCAAATTAATGTGTTAGTCTGTAAGGTGCCACAAGTACTCCTCGTTCTTTTTGCTGTTACAGACTAACACAGCTACCACTCTGAAACCTAGTTCCAGTTAGAATATCCTCAGTTCCCTGAAACTTTGATTAGCCACTTGGTTGAAAAGAAGAGGAACATTAATTGTAGTAATATAATTTAATAGATTCTTGCTTTGTTAGTAATACTTTATACTAAAAAGAGAAAAGAAAAAATACATGAAACTCCTGAGTCCATATTTTATCATTCATATTTTATTTCCTCCAGGGACTTGCCTTGGTCAAAATAATATTTATTAGTATGTTATTTATGTATATACAGATTATTTGTTTACATGGATCAGTTTAGCCAAACCTCATTCTGTTCATTGTGTATGAATAATCAACACATCTAGACCCTAAAAATACTGAATTTCCCAAATTTATTTTCTCTCACACACACTTTCCAGTTTCCAAGAGCAGAGCAAGTCCTGCTTAGCATTTTAATCACTACAAGCGGCAGTCATTGAAACCAAATTCCTTTTTAATAAATTGCTGCTTGTTTCCATTTTAAAACAGGCAAATACTTCTGCTCTTCCTGAGTAATCCTGAAATACTCTGGGTTTCGGAACTTAAAAAATGTCATACAAAGCTCATTCCTGCAATGGAATCTATTTGAGCAGACCTCTACACCCTCACCATATCAGATTACAACTTTACATCCACACATTGTCTGCAATTACTTGGCATCTGCTCCAGTATAAAAGTGTTCACCTGAATAAATCTCGTTGCAGTTGGAGGACTGTAAGCCCTAATCCTGCTGATCTTTATGTATGTGCCTCACCGAAAAGGTCCCATTAACTTCAGTGGGACTACTGGAAAGTGAAGTCGGTGGGGCTTCAGGAAGTACCTCCAATGAACTGTAAATTTCAGGATCAGGGCCTTTGGCCTGATCTATGCTTAGCTGTTGTATCAATATAACTACCAGTATGTTGGTTAGGTTTGTGATTTTTTTTTTCCAAAATTGTTATACCAATACAACCCTAGGGTTGGTGAAGTTATGCTGATATAAAGGTGCTACTGTTACAAACAGCTTGGGAATCAAGGTTGTTGATTGCATGAAATTTTCATAACTCTGAACAAAATATTATGGTTCTTTCAAAAGTTTACGGCTGAACATTGACTTAATACAGCTTTGAGCCTTTACTATGTAGAAGAAAAATGCTGCTTTTAGCCAACTTAATTTAAATGAAACAAGCGCAGAAACAGTTTCCTTACCTTGTCAAAAAAAAATTTAAACTTTCCCTTTTTTATAGTAGTTTAACACAGTACTGTGCAGTATTTGCCTTTTTTTTTTTTTTTTTTTTTTTTTTTTGATTCTGTACTTCTGGTTCCAAATGAGGTGTGTGGTTGACTGGTCATTTAACTCTGGTGTTCATAATTTTCAGTTTCTACTGTGCATCTCAGACAGAAATAAAATATTGGTGTAGCTGTATCCTCACGATTAGGGTTGTGCCATTTTAACTCTATCAGTATAATTAAAGCAGTACAAGTTTTGTGTGTACAAAAGGCTTTAGTTTGTTTTTTACTAATTTCTGTCAGAAATTTTCCTTGTGTCCCTTGCCTCTAGTTCATTAAGGTAATGAATAAAACCCGTAGATTTATTATGAAGCATGAAGTTTTCTCTTTGCTATACTGACGGTTTTGTTCACGGTGTGAGACAGATAGTGTGAAGTGCTTTTTCAGTTATAAATCCACACACCTAATTATTGTTGTGTGAATAAATTGAGCGTGCCTAGTGAGAGTTACTAATAGCTTTCACTAAGCAATAATCTGTCAAGTTATAATACAGGATAATATGTTTTTACACAACAGTAGAGGGCTTCTCGTTAATTATTGCCACCTATAATTGATTTATGTGAACATTTTATTTTAAAGATTAGAATTCCTATGTAAGAAAATCTTTTAAATATCTCTAATGAGAATTATATGCAGATTAATTTCTCATTGAATAGTTTCTCCTTTTATCTGTTAATGAAAAGTCAGTGTGATGGGTTCGGTCACAGAGACTCCCGTGGGATTGTCACCTGATGTGCTGAGATTACTTCTGAGCCCATTTGTCCTGTCATCTTGGGACTCCAGAACCCTGTCTTGTTGAGCCAGACACACTAGCCTGCTGGAACACAGACTCAGGGTCTGGGCCACACACCCAAAGCTGCAAACTTTAACCCAAAATAGCTCAGCAGGTTACCTCTCCAGCACCCAGACACTCAGTTCTCAGTGGGATCCAAATCCCAAATAAATCCATTTTACTCTGTATAAAGCTTATACAGGGTAAACTCATAAATTGTCTGCCCTCTATAACACTGATAGAGAGAGGTACACAGCTGTTTGCTCCCCTGGGTATTAATCACTTACTCTGGGTCCATTACTAAACAAAAGAGATTTTATTAAGTGTAAAAAGTAGGATTTAGGTGGTTTCAAGTAATAACAGACAGAACAAAGTAAGTCACCAAGCAAAATAAAGCAAAAACACTCAAGTCTAACCTTAAACATTAAGAAACTGATTATAGGTAATATCTCACCCTCAGAGATGTTCCAGTAAGCTTCTTTCACAGACTTCTTTCACAAGCTTCCTTCCTAGTCTGGGCCCAATCCTTTCCCCTGGTACAGTCCTTGCTAGTTCCAGCAGACATCGTAGGTGGTAACTAAGAGTTTTCTCAGGACTGGCCACCCCCTTTGTTCTGTTCCACTGTTTTGTAGCTTTGGCACAATACAGGAAACTGGGTCCCCACCCCTCCTTCTAAATGGAAAGGTACCAGATTTAAGATGGATTTCAGCATCAGGTGACATGGTCTCATATCCATGTGAGACCTCATTCTTCATTACCCAAGGGCTGGCCCACACATACACAGGAAGGCTTGCAGGTAAATAAACCCATTCACAGTTCATTGATTCTGAAGCACCCTTAATAGCTTCCACTTAATATGTTTACCACAGTAATACATATTTATATCTTATTCTCCTAATTCCAGACATAGAAATAGTACATGCAAACAAATCGGATGAACGCACTCAGTAGATTACAAACTTTCTAATGATACCATAAAATGGGTGTTTAGTGTAAAGCATATTCCAGTTATGTCATATTCATAAGCATATTTCCATAAAACATACGGAGTGCTGTGTCACAGCTGGATTATTCAAATTTCATGGTATTAAGGAGAAAATTAAATTCTTCATCAAGTAGTGTCCCCTATGGGTGCTCCACTATAGGTGTGTCTGTGTCTCTGCGCTGCTGATTGGAGAACTTTGGTAGCAGTGTCTGCTGGGCCCTCACATGCTGTCTCAACTTGTGCTGTGTCATGAGACTAGTCAGCACATGGCCTAACCATCCTCAGCTCCTTCTCAATTGCCCCAGCTAGAGACGGAGCTTTAGCTGTCCATTCATGGATTGTTAACTCTCTTACATTTGCTAACTTTTCTCTTTCTTGAAGCCTCTTTTGTTTCTTTTTTCATTCTACTATTTGCATTAAAAAAGAAGAAGAAAGGACTTCGTTCTTTTGTCAACTCCCAGTGTGGGGGACCCTCCTGGACAAGAGTATTCCTGACTCTCCAGGCTTCAAGAAGTGCTGCACTTGCAGTGAGGTGATCCTGATTGTGGACATGCACTCACAGTTCATCCACTGCCTTGGCGAAGGTCACATCCAACAGAAGTGTTCCCTCTGCCAACAGCTCTGGCTGAGATCCTGCAAGGACAGAGAGCTTCACCAAAAAATCATCTTTGTGGAGGCAGGTCTCCGACCCCAATTTTCTGATGGGCATGAGTGTTCCCCTCAGCCTTCGACTTCAAAGGACAGTGGATTGAAGAAACAGACTGGAGACCTTAATCACATATCGAAAAAGAGAGCAGGAAGTCTCCTCAGCGAGCCCAGGGAGAGCCAAAAGCAATCTCAATCTTGCTCGGTAGCCACGGCATCGCTGGCACAAAGACCACAAACCAGAATCCATGCCTCATGGTGCCCATCGGTATCTGGTACTTCTGATAGACCCACAGACCTTTTGGGCACGGGCACTGAATCTTTGGTACGAATTGAGAAGGGCAAATCCCCTAGGAAAACGCTCCGGGTATGCAAATGGACATAGGTACCGCCAGCAATATTAGCCTTCTCGGCACCAAAGAGACTGGCACAGATGAGGTCTTCATCTCCCCTGACAACAACACTGGAGTGATCGGTACCAGCGGAATTCCATCAGGGTGGTAACCTGGGCATGACAGAGGCACCTGACTCTCCGCCGCTCGATACCAAGGTTAAAGCACCAATCCTTTGCCAGCACGGGCATAGGCACCAACTTTCCCCACTGCCGGTGGGGGCTCATGCCCCTTCCCCACCCCCATTCCAACCCCTTCCCAAAGTCCTCATCCCAAGTTCGCCCCCTCCTTGCCCCTATTGGACCCCTTCTCCAAATCCCCGCCTCAGCCCCGCCTTTTCCCCGAGCACCGCATCCCTGCCCCCCCATGCTTGCCACGTAAATCAACTGTTTTGTGGCGCAAATGCTGGGAGCCAGGGGGACAAAGCAGGCACGTGGTGTGCCCAGGGGAGGAGGTGGAGGCAAAGCAGAGGCGGAGGTGAGCTGGGATTGGGGGGTGGGGCAGGGAGCTGCCAGTGGATGCTAAGCATCTACCAATTTTTCCCTGTGAGTGCTCCAGCCCCGGAGCACCCACAGAGTCAGCACCTGTGGGCACGGGGCATATCCTCACAATCATGCCATGCCCCTCCATTGTCAAATGAGAAGTCAGACAGTGAACCTAAGGGGTTTTCACAGTACTCCTACCAGACTTCATATGGGACTGTGACAGAGTGTGCCTACCCCCTACTGGCCCAGAAAGTGTTATCTATGCATTACAGACTGAGGAGGCCGTGCCCCTCTGCCTCTGCTGGGCATGCTTAGCCTGGAGGCAAGGTATGAAAGGAAGAAGCCTAGTCAGTCTGGCAGGCTGCTGAAGGGGAAGAACGCAGACTGCAGGCTTTCTCCTGGGAGCTGCTGCAGACCCCGACCACAGAGTCAAGGTGCGCCGAGCCACAGTCGGATTCCAGGCTGCCTGCGGAACCCAGAGAAGGGACTGAGCCATCAGGAGCTTCACCTGCTGAGGACCCCAGAGACCCAGGGGAAGCAGTGCAGGAACTTAGACATTGCTCTGGTTGGAGAACTAGGGAACAGGTCACCATGTTTCGGGAGGATCCTCACTGACTCAGCACCCTCACCACTGCCAGGGCCCCTGGGCTGGTGCTCAGAGAAGCAGGGAGAGCCCGAGTCCCCTATCCCAGACACTACACACCCCTGGGTGGTGCCCCACTTCCCCAGCAGGACAATAGGCCAACACAACTCTTCAGAGGTGTGCAGATTTATTGACTCTGGCCAGTAGGCTACACAGCCCCATGTAGGCTTTATTGACTGCAGCCATTTGGCCATACAGCCCAGTGTGGAAGGGCTGCTCTGTTGACTCTGGCCACTAGGCTGTGCTACCACATTTTATTATCACCAGCATAGAACCTAACCGGCTGCGGTATAGCCTTTCCCTTTCTTTTGACCTGACACCCTGTGATGGGAGTGTACCTACCCCGAGACAGGGACCCATTATCAACAGTGTCTGGGAATTTCCAGAGGGCTAGTTAGATTATTGTGCAGTTGCTGGGGTTTACCAAAAGTGAATACCCGGAGCTAACTAATATACTGTGGGGAGTATGGCAGAATTCAAGACCAGTCTCTTAAACTTTCCACTTGCAGTTCCTTTTCAACTGTCTTCTATTCTAGAAAATTGATTCTTTCCAGCTTGATGTAGATCAAATTTGCTAAAAAGATAAAGTAACCTTTTCTTTCAAGGCCTAAGATAAGTCAGTGCTGAACCAGAAAAATGTCCTCAGAAATAGCTTGAATAATTTGTCACCTTCAAGAAATTTGGGGACAAAATCAGACCTTCAGAAATAAGCAGGGACCACTTCTTTAAGCTTGCTTTAGCTTACCAAAGCAGTGATTTTTGGTCCTTAATATTTTAATGTACCTTAATATTTAGATACCTAAAGTATTTGTATTTATATTTGTGGCCATGCAAAACAAATAAATAAATAAAGCCTTCAAAGGTTCTTCTCTCCCTGACTGATGAAGATTATGAACAACCCTGTGTAAAAATAGATCTCCTAGGAATCTTGGATGCTTACTCAGATGCTGCCCACATTGAAAGTCTTGGCGACAGTTACTGTAGTTACAATATATTTAGAAATTGATTTTCAATACTTTTGAAACTTAAAACTGTCTTCCCTCCCTCTACTCCAATTATGAAGATGGGAGAAATTCTTTCCTTACACTAATATTGAATCCAAAGTATACAATAATAGTAAGCCACAGGGAAGTATAGATTAATGGAACACTTCTGCTTAATGGAAACATTTTTTTAGTTAATTAGTATGTGTTAAGGTTTCTTCCCCACTCTGAAGTTTAAGGTACAGATGTGGGGACCCGCAGGAAAGATCAGTTAGAAGAGCAGAAAGGAGTGGGGGAGGGGTTCCATGCTGATGCCCAAGCTTTTTGAAGGCTGTTATTTGCTTTTTGCTTAGCCTGGAACTGTTTTTGTGATGCTGGAGACATTACGGTTTTTTTCGATTGTGGACTTGGGCTTGGTTCCTCTGGAAGCGAGGCAGGTGATGGGGTTGTTTTTGTTGACTGTGAAACACTTTTTGCTGGTGCACTATGTGGTATTTTCCTGAGCCTCTTGAGTAGGATTATTTGCCGCTTTTGCCAGTTTAGGCCTGCTGGTGCCCTCTGGCATTGGAGTTGTAGATGGAGTGGCAAGTGCTGGACTCAGTGCTGGCAATGGTTTTGGTGCTGGTTGCTTTGCCAGTTTCAGTTTTGGGACAGGATTCACTACGGCTATAGCACTTATGAGCAGGGGATTTGGTTCCACCATCTTTGTTTGAGTGTTCGGTAACACAGACGGGGCCCTGGTGGAAGGGTCAGGAACAGGGATGGGTGTGAAAGCTTGCTTAGTCTGGCCGCGGGTGACCATTTTCACCCTTTTGGCTAGCTTTACATGGTTGGCCAAGTCTTTCCCCAGCAGCATGGGGATGGGTTAATTATTATAGGCTGCAAAAGTTCATATTTTTGACCAGCCCTTGTACTGCACAGGCAACTTGGCTATAGGCAGGTTTAAAGAGTTTGACATGAACGGTTGAATTGTTACCAGGGCTTTTGGGCTGATGAATTTGGGGTCCACTAAGGATTAGTGGATAGCTGACAATTGTGCTTCAGTGTTCCTTCACGCGATAACCCTTTTTTTGCCCACACTTACAGGTTGTGTTTTTTTTGTTTTGTTTTTTTGCTTCAAAGGTACCTGGGAGGCATTTGGGTCTGAGGACCTTGAGTGTGACTTTGGCGTAATGAACTGCAGTTTGTTGGGGTTCTTGGGGCAGTTGGCCTTTACATGCCCCAGCTTGTTACATTTAAAACATTGCTCAGCTGACTAGTCACTGGGCAGGTTGTTGGAGACTGCTGTGGTGGGACGATAAGGTGTTCGGGGTTTTCCTTGGGATCTAGAAGGGGTCTTGAGTTGCCCCCAGTGATAGGGTTTGGTTTTGGGTTGCCCCTTTTGATATTTCCTTTAACTGCTACTAGTTTTTTTGTTTTGTTTTGTTTTTTGCCTCCTCCGTCCATTTGGCTTCAGTTTTCCCCGCCTTGGTTACAGTTTTGGGCTTTTCATTTAGGATGTACCTTTTTATTTTTTTTTTAGGAACACCCTTTAAGAACTGCTTAATTTTTATTAGGAAAGACAGAATTTTTTAGAGATTTAACGCTTGCTTTTGGTATTTAGGCATTTTAATTGTTTTTTTAATGTGGTAGGCATGTTAGGAAAATGTCACATTTGGTTTTTACTTTAGGGCTCTGAACCGCCAACAGGCATGCTCGGGTGTTAGCCTCATTTTGATTTTGGCCTTGTTTTTAAAAAGTTTATAACTGTGTATGTGTTTTTTAGGCATTTTATCCACCAACTCTTGGTATCATCGCCTGCCTTGTAGGTGTGGAATTTTTTGGGATGGGAAGCGGTACCTGGAAAGGGGTTGCTAGCGTTGGCTGGTATATTTTGCTTAGCCCTTGCTAACTTTAGTTTATGCTTTTTATTTTATTTTATTTCATTTTATTTTATTTATTTTATTTTTCTTTATAGCTTTTTTTGTGGGCGGGGAGGATTTGCATTAATTTTTAATTGTTTTAGTTTTATTTGTTTTTTATGTTTGTTTTTAGTTTAGCCAGCTTTAGTTTAGTTGCTGCTTTACTGGTAGTTATTTTTTTGCTTTTTTGTGCTGGGCTTCACCCCTTCTGCAGTTCACTGAAACTGGAATGCACTTAGCTTAGGGCTGCTTAGTTAACAGAGACTTTTACAACATTTAGTGTTTACCCTTTTTAAACTAGCTATACCCGAGAGGTAGAAAGAAAGAAAAACAATTCAGCTTGTAAATATTTTTTGCTAGCTGCTTGCTTACAGCTTGAAACCTTCCCTTTACAAAGACGCTTGTTTTAAAAAAAAACGCAACACCTCTGCCTTTACACAAAGAGAGATAAGGTTTGCATTTATCTTTAGCTCTGCTTTTTAAGCAGCTAAAAAGGAAAAAAGAATCTTACTGTCTTTTGATTTAAAATGATCTTACCACTGCCACCATATCAAGGTTCCTTCCGCACTCTGAACTTTAGGATACAGATGTGGGGACCTGCATGAAAGACCCCTAAGCTTTTTTACCATCTTAGGTTAACAGTAAGCTGCCACCACCAAGCATGTTTTAAATTTTAGGGGAGAGCCACTTGGAACTTTGCCTTCCCCCAAATATTTTCCCAAGTCCCTAACCCCCCCCTTTCCTGGGCAGATTTGAGACTAATTCCTCCCCCACTCAAATCCTTACACCCCTTTTCCTGGGTAGACTTGAGAGTATACCCTCACCAATTAGTCCTGGTGAACACAGATCCAAAACCCTTGGATCTTAAAACAATGAAAAAATAATTAGGTTTTAAAAGAAGAATTTTAATGAAAAAATAAGGTAAACATTATTTTTGTAAAATTAGGATGGAACATAACTTTACAGGATAATCAGATTTAAAGAGTTTAGAGGAACCCCCTCTAGCCTTAGGTTTAAAGTTACAGCAAACAGAGGTAAACACTTTAGCAAAGGGAACATTTACAAGTTGAGAAAACAAAGATAAAACTAACACGCCTTGCTTGGCTGTTACTTACAAGTTTGAAATATGAGAGACTTGTTTAAAAAGTTTTGGAGAGCATGGATTGATGTTCAGTTCCTCTTAGTCCCAAAAGCAAACAACCTCCAAAACAAAGAGCACACAAACAAAAGCCTTCCCCTCCAAGATTTGAAAGTATCTTGTTCCCTTATTGGTTCTTTGGGTTAGGTGTCAGCCAGGTTACCTGAGCTTCTTAATTCTTTACAGGTAAAAGGATTTTGGTGTCTTTGGCCAGGAGGGATTTTATAGTATTGTATACAGGAGGGTTGTTCCCTTCCCTTTATAGTTATGACAGTATGTTTTCCACCAGCCTACATTGTTTATCTTTTAAGTAACATGAAATTAACATTTCTTTCGTTAATATTCTTTCCTTTTTCAAATGGAGCTAAACTTAACAGTGTTTTTGGCACACAAGAGTTAGCGTTTTGCTGAGAGTAGTTCCTTATCTTTTTCAAGAGAAAATGCTCTTTTCCCTAGAGAATGTCAAGCCAGCAGAGGATACTTATACATTAGGATACTTCAGTTATAGTGGTATTATATAACTATTTTTAGAGCTAGGCTGAATAACTGAATGTGCAAAATTTCCCATCAGGGACAGCTATGGAATAAACTGCTGATGATAGAAGCTTCTTCCAACTATAAACAGTTACCAGTTTATCAATTCTTGAAGTATGAGGGCTTGTGTCATTTTATCAATTTATCTTGCCTACCATAATGGTGGATGTTCTTTTTTCCATGTAAACATCTAGCGTTTTTTTATTCCTGCTAAGGTTTTGTCATCGAATAATATCTTGTGGCAGTGAATTCCACAAGTTTAAGTAGGCACTGAGTGTGTTTTTTTCCAGAAAAGTATTTCTTTTTATCAGTTTTAAGTAGCTGCCTTTACATTTCATTAACATTTCCCTAGTTTTTGTATGAGAAAGGGTCAAAAAGAGCATCTGACTTACTTACTTTATTTTATAGACCTGAATCATGTCCTCTTTTATTAATCTCCTGTCTAAATGAAACAGTCCTAATCGATTAAATCTCTCTTCAAATGACAGTATTCTCATGTGCCTAATCTTTTTCTCATGCATTTCTGTTCACTCTAATTTCTTCTGTTTTTTAATTGAGAGAGGGTGATCAGTGCTGAACACAATATTCCAGGAGCTTGCATACCGTTGATTTATATAATGACATTTGTAATAATTTCACTATTATTTTGCATCTCATTCTCTATACATCCTTACAGTTGGTTCGCTTTTTTGACAACTGTGTTAAGCTGTTTATATTGATGCCCAAGCCTTTTTCATGGGTGTTTACAGTTAAATATATGCTTAGATGGGTTCTAAATTAAATTATTTCTTCCTAGACCTTTGTTATGAACCTCTTATGTTTCTTGTAGTACATGTGTGTAATGCTGAACTTTAAATTCACTATTAAATTAAACTATTAAAAGATACTAGTCAACTTAACCTACTGTAAAGATCAGTGCCAGGTACATAGGTACTGGAACTCAGAGTGTTGGAGTGCTCCTGCATCCCTGGCTTGAAGTAGTAATAACAACCCAAATACATGGTTTCCGCCTTCGGCACCCCTACTATAAAAATTGTTCGAGCACCACTGGCTGGATATCCAGGTATTTACCACGAAATGCAACAGGATTATCAAAAATCCCTCATAACCTGGAGTTAGTTTGCTGATGTAGAATTGAATTGAACCTTTAAAATTAAATTCAGACATTGGTGGCTATGTTTTCAAAATTACAAGTTTGGCTCCTTAAAATTGGGAGAGATTTGAAATCTTTTATCTGAGATGTTTGTGCTGACAACAACAAAGACTGAAAAAACATTACTGATCTTGTAATAAGCTCAAGCTGAGTTTACAAGCTTTGAGCTTTTCTGAAAGCCTGCTTAGCTTAATGAGTGAGGGTTTTCAGATTTCAAAACTCAAACACCTTTACGTAAAAACTGATGATTATTATCAAGTTAGGGAACATTGTTTCCCATGTTTATTTTTTCAGTGTGTTCTTCAGTTATTGCAAGTGCTGCAGTACAGTACATCATTTTGCCTTTAAAATATTATTTAAAACAGTTTTTGAAAATCTCATATACAGGGTTTCTGTTCTAAAAGTCAAGTATCAGAGGGTTAGCCGTGTTAGTCTGGATCTGTAAAAAGCAACGAGTCCTGTGGCACCTTAAAGACTAACAGACTCATTGTTCTAAAAGTGTGATAGTTGAAAGATTATTAGCCTGTGTTTTCCTATTAAATCAAAAGCTGATATGCATACACTTGTTTTGTCCCATAAATAAGTATTTAATCTGAAAAAAAAAAAAAAAAAAAGTCTGGGGTTCTGCTGCCATGACAACTAAACAGTGTCTGAAACTGCTGTCATGGTGACCTCCATGTCCCACACTGCATCACACTGACAACTTTTCTAAAGGGCCCAGCAAATGCAATAAGAATTCTTGTTGGTGAATCAAGAAGGGCTTTGTCTAAAAAACAATTGGATGGAATATTAAGGATACAAGCAGTTACACGTTGTCTGTGTGATTAGTTGCTATTCTTAAGTTAAGATGCATTCTTATTTACAAGTTGAATCACTAGCCCTGCTCTTGAATTTATTATATGAAAATAATTACATGATTTTATTATTAGTAGTAGTAATTGTAGTACTGCACCACCTGACAGCCTAGTCAAGGAGCAGAACCTCATTGTGTTAGATGTTGTCCATAGAACAAAAAGATGGTCGTGCCCTTAAGAGCATGTTGTTATTCCTGCTAGTTGTAATGTATTTCGGAACAAGTTTGAATCATCTGTGGAAAATAATATGAAATTAACTGAGTTTTTAGAAGTTTTCACCTTATTTAACCAATATGATGTTGATCTCATTATGTTCAATAGTTTTTAGATAAGACGCAGCATGCAGCTAGGTCTGGGAGGAAGAAAAAAATCAGAAATATTGGCCTAATGAAGTAGTAATGTGCGTTTTTTTTGTTTTTTACCCACATTGTACATTTTCTGTTGGTACTAGATTTAAACTTTTTTTTAAAAAATGTTTAAAAGATATGTTTGACGATGACAGTAAAATTAGGAAGAGCTTTTTAATAGCTGAGATGAATTCATAACAATGCTGTTTGGTTTCTAGTGTGTTATATTTCTAAATTTAAACCTCCAGGCCAAGATTTTCAATAGCGACCTGGTGATTTTTTGTTTCTCTGTTCTTGTGTGCGAACCTGAAATGCCTTAAATGGTCCATGTGATGTTCAGTGGTCACTTGGTGCTTAGGTTGCTTGCACGAACTCTGCTTTATTTGGTAAACAACTGGCTTTACATAAAAAGAGCTTTATGGAGCCCCACCGAGAATCTGCCTGAGAAGCTCAGGTACAGGCCTTATTTTCAGAATGTGCTGAGTACTCACCCTTTGAAAATTCCATAAATTGGACATCCAAAAATGGAGGCACCCAAGATCTGTAGTCATTTTCAAAATTTTTGACCCAGGTGTCCATATGTTGAAATTAGATGTTTATGAATTTGCAGCATTTAATTTTATAGGATTGGGGAAAATAAAAAATGGCTTAAGGTTTGTCTACACTACCGCCTAAATCAATGTAAGTTATGTCATTTAGGGGTTGGAAAAAACCATCCCCCTGCACGATGTAACTTACATCGACTTAAAGCAGTGTCTACAATGCGCTATATCAGCAAGAGATGCTTTCCCGCTGACATAGCTTCCCCCTCCCATTGAGGTAGAGTAATTACATCGAAGGGAGAGCGCTCTCCCATTGACATACTGTGTCTTCACCAGACATGCTACATCGACGCAGCTGCATTGATGCAGCAGTGCCAGTGTAGTGCAGTAGTGAAGACAAGTCCTTAGTTATTTATATGATCTGTTAAGCACTTTTAGGAAATGTTCCTTACTGTCCTTATCTTTGTACATAAGATATGATGCTGCACTATTGAATCTCATGAACTTTACCATTCACGTATTAAGATGTAGGATCAGACACCTAGTGCCTAGTATTTTATTAAGAGAACTTTCAAATAATGACTAACTTAAATTATCTAAAGTGTTTGAAACACTAACATTACTCCAGCAGGAGATGACATTTCCTATGAGGTAATAGGAGGCAGCTTTCGATCCCAGAATCAAGTGGGAGTTAGAGTTGGGCAGGTAGGTTGTTTTTATTTTAAAATATTAACATTGAGACCTGGAAATGATTATTCTGATATCTAGGTAGACATAGAACCTCTCAGCATCCCTGCCCTGAAAATAAAATTGTAGGCAATGCTTTTATATTGGTCTATTTGTGATCCTCAAAACCCTGCCTTTTTCTTATTTTATTCAGGCCATTGGAAACAGAGCAAGTCAAAGAAGCAGATATAGAAGAATTGGGCGAAATTATTTATGCATGTGTAGATCCTGAGTCATTCCAAATACTTCAGTGAAGTAACTCCAGATTTACACTGTCATAGCCAAGTGTTGAATTTAACCAATGAGTTGAATTTTGCATTCTTTTAAGCCTTTTGAAGGTAATATGCTTTCTTGGGTGCAACTGAGGTGCAGATTTTGGTCTAGGATGTAGACACAGATATGCACAGACCAAAGATAAAATATGTATTAAAAAAGGAATGTCAGGTACCAGGTGTGACTTGGATTTTCTCACTTTTACACTCCTTTATGGATTGCACTAACAGGAGGCTATACTAAGAAGAATGGAAATGGGGGCCATAATTTCTCAAGACCTCCAGTGGCAGAAACTCTTCTTAGAGGTGCAGCACAGCACTGCAAACTCTCACTCTCCAGGAGGAGAATAGCCATCTGTTGCTGCCAGAAAAACTGAGCTCTTATTTTTGAACAAGTGGGTGAGGCTGACTTGAAGATATGCTGATTCAGCCTCTCTCCCAGGTAGCCTCTTCTAGTGAGATTTGAGTGAACCCTAATCCTGAATTGAAAGGAGGGCAGAGTACCTACCCTCATGCCGAGAATGGAATAAAAGTAGTGGGATGGACAGAATGGAGTGCAACCCTCATACCCCTCCAATCAGAAGGGATGGTTCCAAGAAAATTCCACATGATAAACCATATAGAGTTTGCCCCCATCTATCTTCCTCCCCAGGGCTTTGCTGTGGGACAGCCTCTGGACTGGATGATATTAATTTGAGGTTTCTGAAGGAAACAATATATGGAATGAGAAAGGTATGGCTCTATAATGCTGCAACTCATGGCACTGATAAGCAAAGGGCTCTGGTTTTACAGGATTCCCATTTACATTGAGATGAGAAATATCGTGGAGGTGACTTGAGTTGAACTCTAGGGGCATCTTTTTTCTACTGGATCTAAATAGTGGTATTAGCAATAGCATTAAGGGTAGGCTGGAAATCTGTAAGAAAGTTCTGTAGCAGTTGTTGCAAGGGAAGAAAGCATAAAAGAGCCTACACGGGGGGAAGGGAGGAAAGACAGCTCCAGAGCCTGAAGATAATCTTACTACTGAAGTATTTATAACACACACATCATAGTACTGATATGTGTAATAAGCCTCCTACTTGGTTAGCTGTTGGATAAGAAATGGTCCATCAGCTAAAAAGACCCATCTTCGTAAATGTGTAGCTTTGTCATATGTAAATCTGAGGACAGGTCCATTATCAAAAATACGTGTTAGCTGTGTTAATTATATTTCACACGTCTGTATTTTATATTATTATAATAAATATTCATGATTATATATTTGCAGTTTCCTGAATGTGGTTTCTATGGAATGTATGATAAAATTCTACTTTTTCGCCATGATCCTACCTCTGAAAACATTCTCCAGCTGGTGAAGTCAGCTACTGATATCCAAGAAGGAGACCTAATTGAGGTTGTCTTGTCAGGTAAAGTGTATGTTTTGTTGAGGCTTGTTACCATGTTTTGTAATTGCAAACACCTACAATATTTCGGTGTTGGTTAGGTATCTTAGGTTGTTTTATGGGTTAAATGCTTAGCCAAAATCTGCCCTCAAATATATGTGTGCAACAATTTGGAGTTGTGCGCATATAACAGAGGACAGAAATTAGCCCTTAGTGAATGTTTTTTATGGTATGCCTTTCTCCCCTGTCATACTGCATGTTCTCTGATAGCCTGATTTTGGCGTAATTTCTAATAAAGCAGCAACTAAAGGTTAAAAATAAAGGATGGAATTATCTCCAACATAGGTAAATAGTAATAATACACAGTATACATTAAGGAAAAAAACTGATGTGGGAGGATAAATGTCTTCTGTGGAATAGGGTAAAACCAAAACATAGCAAATAAGATAAAAATACATGAAATTTAACATGCATTTACATTAAAAGAAGCTTAAAATGAGATTTATATAACAACATGCATCAGGTAGCAATTGTTTAATGTTTTAGTTGATCAAATATATACCAGGGGCACAAACCATTATTATTACTTATCAGTAATACAGATTTATGTAGGACTATACTTTTGTTTGGCACTCTGTGGATTTTAAAACAGTATAGACCCAGCTTTGAAGAACTTGAAATGTAAATTAGGCAGAGACAGAAAATGAAGATAACTAGCAAACAAAATGGTAGGGAAAGGAAGGCTGAGGTTTAAAACCATCATGAGAAATGAGTCATGTTGTACAGCTAGTGAATTTTATAAATTCTGATATTCTTAAATTATTAAGAAAAGGCAAGCATGCATGCCTACAGACATAATAAATTTAAATAAATACATATGCACCTTTGTTCCATCTCCTAATTGTCTCAACATATGCACTCGCTTTTTTGGATTCTTATTCCTGCTTGTTACGCAGAAATTGTTCCTGCAAGCCCCGATTCCTACTCCTCTTTATTTTCAGGTAATGCTTCAAAATATGTAAAGTGGGTGTTGTACAAACACTCACTTATCCTGAGGTTATGAGACTGAGAAAACCAGTCCGATAGCATTTTTTTGCTGCTGAACAGAGAATATATCAATATTAAGTCTAGTAATTGTTTGTTACAAACAAAAGCCACAGCAGGTTTTAAATGGAAGGCAGAAAAACAGTATCTAGGAAAACATAAACAAAACCAGATATATGGAAGATGTGCTTATTCAGTGCCTTTGATCAGCTATCTATTGTCTGTCCTCCTACATACAAAAATATTAGATAGGCAAAGGAGAGTTCCTCAGATCAACACCTCACCTCCGATTCTGCTGAAGACAGGGTAAAGTAAGGAGTGGGGTTTAAGCCCGAGGAGAGAGAGAAGATAATGGAAGCCATAGTCCCTTCTCTAAGAAGGTTCCAACCAAAGAGAACTTATCAGAGACACGTGTTTCTGGCTGACCAAGAGATAGAATTATCACATACAGTATTATAGTGTCTTAAAAATGAATTAATAGTAGCACTTTTGCAGATGGTAGAATAAGTCTGTTTTAGTGGATTATACCTGATAGAATTATATTTTGAGGCGGAAAAAGGAGATGCTGAATATTTGCTCTACTGGGGGAGTGATGTTGCAGGTATAAGGGGATAGTGTGGAAGAAGTCATGGAGGCAGTAGGGAAAGAAGGAAGCAAAAGGAATAGGTAGGCCCAAGGTAGTGTCAGAGCAAAGAGGAAGGTCAAAATAGACAAGAAACATAAGTCCTAACATGGAGGTGGGATGTACATAGGTAGGGATATGAGGGGAGCAGTATGAATGGAGTGGTGAGGTGAGGGCATGGACTTAAGAAGCATCTTCAGTTGTTGAGGCCAAAAAATAGTGAGTTGCAGTAGAAGAAGCGAGACATGAGCAGAATTTTGGTCATTAGGATAGAGAAAAAATAGAAAATTTTAGAGTTGTAGATGAATGTTGACAGGATTTGTCAACAGCCTAAATGTGGGAATAAATGAGAGAAGGAAATAAAAAATATGTTAAGTTTGAAAGGGTGGAAAACAAGGAGGATGCTGGAACTTCTAAGGGAAATGTGATGGGAAGGGAGGTGAGGAACTTAGCTTTTTCATGGGACATCCAGGTAGAGTTGCTGGAGACACACCTGAAGTAACCATCTAAATGCTTGGGGAAAGGTCATGGGTGAGGAGAGAGAAGTTAAAGCCATCTCATATAGGTAGTAACTGAAGCCACAGCGAAAATCATTGAGGGATAACATGGAGAGAGCCAGAGCTTGAGTCCTGGGAAATACTGGCAAGAGGAATGAAAGGATAAATTCATAATCATCAAAACCTAGTTGTTCCCTTTGCCATAGCATTCCCATAAGGCTGTTACACGAGAGAAGGTCTGTTTACAATACCCTTTGCTCAAGAAGGCAGATATGAAGGCTATACAGTAAAGAAGTCAAGATCCAAAGCATTCCTGTAAGTCAGCAAGAGAGAATTCATATTTTCCATATCAGGAAGCAGATTACTCATTTTGAAAAGATGCCAGCTATCCCTATTTTCTGTGCCATATTTGCTGCAGTACGTAATCACTACACTTCAGTAAATCAGTAATAATGCTACAGTCAATCCAGCACTTAGTCTTTTATTTGGTGTGTAGCTTATTCCCTTTTGAAGTGCAGACCACATAAAATGCTTTTCAGTTTGCCAAAATTAGAAAACCTGCTGTTTAAATCTTCAAAAGTAACACCTGATATAGTGCTTTAAGGCAGTAAAGGAGAACTGTACTACTGGAAAAAATGAAAGTACTAAGGCATTCATGCCCTTACATCACTGGTGAAACCTAATGTCTGTCCATGAGTGTGCAAATATAAGTAACTACACAATATTTACACCAGTTATATTCGTTAAATCAGCAGCAAGCTTTTTATATGAAAGTAAACAGCACCTAGGGTTGGTCAAACTCTCTTTTTCTGTTTCCCAGCTTGCCATACACCTCTCACTCCTCATTTATTGAGATTCCGCTGGCCCAAATCCTGGGATTTTGAGTGTGACAGCTGATGTCACATAGAGAGCTCCTCCTCTCTGTCCAACTAAACAAAATTTCAGTTAAGCAAAACCCCTGTAGTGCCCTATTATATACCTACTTCCCTCCCCAGGAACTCTACTCTATAGTTCCTGACAATATTGATCAGTTTTATGGTTTTATCTAGTTTTGCTTATGACCAGCGTTAGCACTGTAATTGATCTTAGTTAATTACATTAGTTAGTCTCATATGAATTCTAGGTAATTTACATAATTGAATGTTTCCCATTTATAAGTGCAGAGAATGCATCGAACAGTGTAACTGCACAGTGTATCCCGATTGGAAACAAAATTAAAATAGAAAATTGAGAATGTTTAGAATCTCTTAAAAAGAACAAGAGTACTTGTGGCACCTTAGAGACTAACAAATTTATTTGAGCATAAGCTTTTGTGGGCTACAGCCCACTTCATTGGATGCATAGGCTGGAACGTGGTTTATGCATAGACTGGCTTTTGTCTCAGGCTCTCTTCCTACTACATTCCCCCACTTTTTGTCTTTTTTATGGGGAGGATGTTTAGCCATTGTCCTGGAAAAGTATAATGCATTGATTGAAGATGACCCAGTAGGCTAAACACAGTTATGTGGTCACCTTACTTTACCATCCATACATTCATGCCTCATCTGTCCCATAGTCTGCACACTCCCTCGTATGAGTGATGGACAGATTTCATTTTCCAGTTGTTTTCAGTGTACCTAGGAATGTTAGTCCCAGGACCATAACTGATCTGTGGGGTCTAGAGGCGTTCTTAGATAACTTTTGGGTGGCATGAGGAGGCCTTTATATTTATTTAACTGGTGATCAATGAGAAGGGCTTTGGTCAATAAGAAGATCTTTGGTCAGGATTTTAAGTGTATTGTGCTTATATCTTATAGAGTACTATAGGTGTATATATATGAGGGATTACATGATCCTTGAATAGATGAATACCAGATATATTTCCTATATAACTTCTGATAAATGATAATATCTGAATAATATGGATAGTTGGTGTGTGTGTGTGTGTGTGTAGATAATGCCTATGTGTAGCTGTAATTTGGCTTTTTTGGTTTGACATTGCATGTAGCAAAACATTCCCATCACAGCAATTACCGTTTTGGCTTGTATTTCCATCAATATTACTCTAAGTCTCCTGACTGTTGGATGTAGAGTAACATCCTTTGGAATTTCCCATCAAGGAGTTTACACCTCTCTTTGCACACATTCTGCTTCTATTTGTTGTTGGAAAGATGAGCTGTGGATATTAAGGCTTCCTTGGTTCTTGTCGCTAAATCATGTATGTCCAATTGTAATTACTCCACTGGGGGAAATAATTCAATTAATAAATCTTGTAGGGTTCCAGGAGGAGTAATAATTTCAGTGGCAGTATTGACACTAGTTGTTGGCCAAGAAGCATACGTTCTGATTTGAATTATGCTAGTGACTTCTACACAAAATCTCGTATTGATACCAGGACAAATTGTTCCATGTATGGAAAAATTGGAATATCCCAGAGCACATTCCACATCTTGTATTCGTACCATCTGATTGGCTAATTCTTTTTGTACCAAACGAGCCCAGCCTCTTTTTGTGTTGTTGCTATCAATTGTAGCATAGCATTGACACAGCCACCATCTATTATGTTTTGGGCAACAAGCCTGATTAATTTCCAAGCCAGTTTCAGTTACTAGGAGCACAGTGGAATAATGCTGTACATAAGTATTATTTACCAAGGTTCCCACACTGTTGGCATAGTGCACCTTGACCGGATCTTGCATCCACCTTGGGATGGCCGTCATGATGTGAAGACTTTTGCTGTCATCATGATCTAAACTTGAAACTTTATCAAATTTAGCAAATTGCAGAAATACAGGAGCAATATTATTTATTCCTTGCTACTGTATTTATTTTAAAATGGCTGTGTGGTCTCGTACTCATGGCCAATTTTGTAATTGTAATAAACTTTGTTTGATCATTTCAATTACTCTGTCACAGAGGCCAAACAGACAACTGCCAGTGAAGCATCATTCTTTTCCATGCTCTTAATAATTGACAAAATAATAGAATTCAGGTGACTGAACCCTTGAGCAATTGAATGTATGATGTCAATGGTAATTGCATGTTGATCCAGAAATAGACTGCTAATGCTTCCTCCTGTTTTGACTGCCTTATCTATCCTATTAACAAAGCTGTTTATTTTTCAGTTGAGATTTTCTATATCTGCTGAATTCTATATGGACATGTCAAGACCTAAGCCTCCTAATACGGTGTCCATAAGACCTCTCTTCTTTCTCCTTTGCTGTTTTAGTAAGGGATTTTGAAAACCCTTCCAAAATCGCAATTGCATTTCAATTTCTGAATTGAACAAATTTTGTATTGTTGAGGGGACTGTATTGGCGTTGTCATATTAGCAAAATTTAGTTGTATTGGCATATATATCCATCCTACATTCTCTACCACATATTCTGTGGTACGGTTCAGGAAGAGTCCTAGTGCGGACCAAGGTTGTAGGTTTGGACATTCCATTGACAAGATAGTGTCAGTAGTGACGTGAGTGGTCAGGGGTGAAGTGGGTGTCTGAGCTGGACAGGCTCCTTCACATACCTGTACATGATAAATGCATTTCCTAATGTCTGAGACCATGGTCCAAGTTCCCGTGTATACCATTATCTTCTAGCTAAATGTTCTTTATATAAATGGAAGCACTCCACCTATCCTCCAGGTTAACAAAGGTGATTCTATTTGACGATAACCCATATGTTTTAACAATTCCTTTGATATAACCAATTACTGTGTAACCTACTCTGAACCAATCAATCAATACCTCTGCTCTTTCCTTTGGATATGATTGAATGTTATATGATAGAGCCAGGTTATCTCCTACCAGGAATGTTTCAAGTGATGGTCCATTATTTATTGTGTGGTTAATAAGACTCGTGTCTTTTCTGGTGTTTCTGTTTTTTGTTCCTTAATCTATGTGGATTCATGGTCAATGGATGCCTCTCAAGTATATTACTAGAACCAGTATTAGGGAATACAGCAAGGGTAATAAATTGTTCACAGTTAACCTCCTCATCCACCTTCCAACAACAATTATACTGTCTCTGTTTCTCTTTAGTTAAAGTCAATTCTTTTTCAATTCATCATTTGGTTTACTAAATTGTTTTGTGGGAATATGCTGTGCCTGGGTTATGACTCCAATACTCATGCCCAGGCCATCTGTATGGCCTCAGGTGATTCTCTAAGGATCTGTTCCGCTTCTTGTTTCTCTTCTGTTACACACATCAATTTTAAAACCATTCAGGCCGGACAGGTTTGGCTCGGAGTATTCAGTGCAGTAGAGTTGCTTGGAATCTGCATCCATAGGTTTCTGGCCATGGGATGTATCTTATTTATCTTCTTGGTATCCGACAATCCTTTTGCCTTTTGTATCATTACTACTATACCCAACAGTCTCCATAGCCAGGTTGGCATCATAACCTGTGAAAATAAAATCAACAATCACTTCTCTCTCTCTCTCTCTCCCCCGAAGGAATTTGGTAAGGTTTATTGTCAATGAAGCACGGTCCTAATGTCCTGGTGTAATGGTTACAGGTACACTAACACATGTATGCCTGATGGAATCGACTAGCTTAGTTAATAGCGGGACTTTCCATTATCCCCTAAGCCAGCCAAAGACACTCCCTCTGAGACTTCATTTTATATCCCAATACAAACAAGTTACATATTGCCCCCTGACGTGGGTTGTTACCACCCATTACCTTGTATGTGTTGGTTTGATCAAAACGTCTCTATCCATCACACGATTATTCTGACCTTATCTTTAGGAGAGGTCAGTGTGTTCTCATTATCTTTGAGGGTGGGAGGTGTTTGAACCATACTTGGTATGGGGTGTTCTGGTACCATCTTTCTGGAATGTATTTGCCTGAATGTCCCGTGCCTAGCCTTTCTTACGAATGTGTGTGTGTGTTTGCAGTATCAGCCCTGTTCTTGTCAGGTTCTGTGAGCTCACAGCCTGTCTCTTGCTAACTTCTGCTTTATATTAGCAAGGCTTGACCATTACTTTAATTCAGGCCTTTAATACAAGAGCTTATGTCTCTTCCCACTACACCTTCATTTCTATATTGTTTTACAGTGCCTTGCATTCTGAGGCCCCAATCTGTTTGAGGTCTGTATTTATTATTATTAAACATTTATGTTGTTGCAGTGTCTGGAGGTATTTTTAACAGCTCTTTAATGCTGGCCTCGCTTTAGAGAGAGCAGAGTTAAGAAAATGCTTAATGCTCCCAATGTATAGTTCATACCCATTTTCACCATTCATGTCTGACGATCAGCATAGGATTCCTCTTTCTGCTCTCTTGAAACAATGGCAAAATGACCTCAGTCACAACTGGCTGGGTTCTAATTTTCCTCCTGATGGTAGAAAACTATTGTAACATGCAAATGGTGCCAACCATTAATTGGCTGCTGAATCTGAATATAGACCAGTCTTTTAAAGATTTATCAGGAACAGGTTAAATGGCAACAACATTTGAAAATCAATAAATGGCTTAACCCAGTATGCATATTGGTTATTAGTAATTAAATTTTGCTTCAGGCTTTTTGTTTTATACCTTTTATCTCTGTGGCAGTTTAGTATTTTCCACACAACCTTAATATTTACAATTTAAATTAGGACTTGGCTTGAAAACATGTAAACAACTCTGATGGGGATAACTATTTCATACAATGGATGTGAAAAGTTACCTTATTAGATAAATGCAACTAGTAAAGAAAACAAGCTTTAGAATGCTTTCAGCAGTTCTGAGTGTTTTTGGAGGGACAGGGAAGAGGAGAGTCTATCATAGGCTTCTCCATAGGATGATGGACTGTCTATACTTTCTCTCCCTTCCTTTCCCCTTCCCCTTCCCTCCAGTTTACAAGGTTGAGGGCCATGACAGGTTGATATTAAAAAGGAGGCTTTTTTTCATTTACATGTTTAATGCTTTAGTTTTTCAGAGGCTGAAAATATTTTCAGTTTTATTTGCTATTTTGAAATTCTGCCCTTGATGGACAGATAAATAAAAGGGAGCAGGTTTGATGGCTCATGCGTCGTCTTCTGTGTGATCCTGCTGGCAAGGCCCACAGAACAGACTTGGGTATGTGTAGCTGGGCCACCTTTTGCTGCTCTAGTAAGGAGCAACATGTACCTGCTCAATGCAACATAGGCTCTGTCCAGTTTAGGGAACAGGAAGAAGGATAAGTGTCACATCATTATCAGGGCATGTCCCCTTGGAGACCTGGTGTGCAGGCCAGTATGGGTATAGAAAAATTATCTTCCCCACCTTGCGCACCTGCCCTAAAGTTTGAACATTTAAGGTCAGTGGGCCACAGATTGAACTAATTGACCTCCTTAAAAATTACATGTTATATTTTCAGATACTGTTTTATCAGAATTTTCTTCATTTTCAGAACGTGGTGTGGTCTAATATTTTGAAAGCTGAATTGGGAATCTGGAAACCTTGGCTTTTATTCCTGACTCTGCCCACAGTGATTCTGTCTGTGGCCCTGAGACAGACTAAGTTTTCTCATCTGAAAATTGGGCCTAAAGTCTGCCTACCTTGCAAGAATTTTTGGGGAATTAATTAGAGCTGAATCAGCCCTTGGTAGGGCTCTGCAGTGACTACATCCAGAGTGGTGGCTATATCAGAGGAGCAATTCTTCTTGGGATGGGAGAAGGCTGTTGTAATGGGGTGGCAGTTTTAGTACAATAGGGCTCCATAGAAGCCTAACTTATGTGGGGTGCCATGGGGAAGCACTGAATCAGTGAATCTCTCAAGGCCCCTTGCCTAGCCTCCTCCTCAGCAAACTTCACCCACTTTCTGGACTCTGCTATCCAGTTCTGTAGACCACAATCAGTCACACTTTCTGCCTCTTAAAGGCTATAGTCTGGATTCAAGTGGAGAGAATAGGGTTCAGTGTTCGTAAAATGTTTTGAATATGAAGCCCAGCATATTTTTCATTAACTCTTCCATAAATGTAACTACTAAATGTCTGGCAGAATTCTCAGCACCCTTACATTCCTGGCCTGTAAATTTGACTTTCTCAGAATGTAGTTATCCAACCCACTGCCTTGTTCCCATTAATGAGACCTTTAGAAAGGTTGGCCTGTAATTCAGTTTCAAGTTCCGCAGAAGAGGTCCTGGTCTGCGGCTATTGTCTACTTGTTTTCATTTTGAATAATCTAGTAATCATTCAAGCAGGAATAACCACCATTTTCCCTTTCAATTGGCATAAATGGAACATGTACCCAACCTGTGTTATCTCTCGGTCTTCTGGAAGTTATTATAGCACAGCATTGTGGGAAGTGAGATTGAATTGAGGGCAAAACCACATGATTCACAAGCTCTAGGTGGGCCTGTTAAGTGAGGCATAAATTTGTCAAACTTAAAATTCTCTCCTCGCTTCTGTGCTCATATTTCTTACTGTCCTCATCATCCCTTTTCTCTCATTTTATTATGTTTCTTAGGCAGATATGATGCAATAGCCTTTGGGTTCTTAGACTGTTCTGATGTAGTAGACTAAGACAGACTGGATAAACCCAGAAACTTCCTTCAACTGAAAACACTGGTTGGCACACATTTGGGATTCTGACGGTCTAACTCTCCTCCTTCCCTCAACTCTACCAAGAGCTCTAAGATGAGAAGGAAGATGAACATTCTAGGATAATAATTCTTCAACTTTTTCATTCTGCTGACTACTCTGCAAGAAGGATCTTCACATAAACTACCATGTTTCCCAAGTCCCCAGCTTCTCTATCATATACTTGGTCTACCTAGATACCAGAACAAACCACCAAAAAGATATCTTTAAACCATTGGTGGCCAAAAGGTCCTGATGATCTGTGAATTCCACTCTTAACAAAAAGCAAGGGGAATTTTTGACAAATGGAGTTGTGTTATAAACTAGCTCTTATCGAGAAATGGTCTTTATCCTTCATTTTATGCCTGACACACTTGTCAGCACTCCTTCAGGGAATTTCAGAATGTTGTTATACAGAACTTCTCTAACTTTGTGCTTTTCTTTCTTCATGTAAAAATGACATCTTAGTGAACTTGCACACACCGCTTAAATACCCTAAATGCCAAGCACAGGTGAAAGGAATCCAGATAATCAGGAGACAAAAAACGTATTTTAAATATCACTTTTTTATTGCCTAAAGACTCATTTTATATTTTCAAATACTCAAATCTATCATATAGTTTTGTGTTTGAAATATCTACACTTTGACATATCCCATATGAATACTGATAACAGTTTTAAGAAAATTTTGCAGTAGGATGGGTAATCAGAAAAACATTTCAGTAGGTTTATTTGAAAAACATTTTTGTCTTCTCATACATTCTGACCTTTAGTTCCTCTAGAGAAACATAATGCATCTTTGAATGCTGTTCTATAAATTTGAATAGGCATTTATTCTCAGGTGCTCTGTCTTTTCTGGCATGTAAAATTACAGGGTTCTTATATAATATCAAAAAAAGGAGAAAGCTGTAGGAGTTTTACAATTTTGTTATGTCAAACAGGGAATACATTAAAACTTAATTTTTTTTAAAAGTTAAAAATATATCCACTGGGCAAATAGTAAGAATAATCACATCAAAAGAAATGGAAAAAAGTATTAAAGTGCTTTACCTAAAATATAAAATTTTATGTCAGTGCTGATACACCATAAACAATTTGATTGTCTCAATTCTGCCCTTGGAGAGATACAGCTACCATTGCTTATTGGATTCTTAATATAATGAGAGTAAAATGTGAGACATTAAAAAAAAATTCTTATCCCCCTCCCCTAATTTGAAAGGGAAACGACTCATAGTCTATCAAGCGTTCTTTGCAAAGCTTCAAGAGAATTTTTCTTTAGTGATGGCAAATGTAATTGAGTTTTCTTTCAGTACCATTTTTATATCTGATTGTCATATTAGGTCATATGAAAGAACAGTGCCTAACAGGCTCCTTCACAGTGGTTAGAAACATTAAATCATACTCAGCCATATGCACATAATGTGCTACTATGATTTATAGAGCAAGAACCTGAAAATGGAAAAAATACATATTCAGTGTGCTTATAATATTAATGACAGTATAGTCGTGACAAATATCATGCTGCTCATCTATGGACACCATGTCTTCTAGTTATCTGAGCTAACGTGATATGATATGAAAATTCATAGTCCACATTGAATTGGCTAGAAAATGCCACCATTTGCTCTGTAGGATGGGGCATAGGTCTCTTGCTGGTTTGAATTAGAGTAAATGGTGGATTCTCTGTAATTTGAAGTCTTTAATTTAAGATTTGAGGACTACAGTAACTCAACCAGAAGTTATGGACCTGTTGCAGGAGTGGGTGGGTGAGATTTTGTGGCCTGCAATATGCAGGAGGTCAGACTAGAAGATCATAATGGTCCCGTCTAGCATTAAAGTCTGTGAGTTTGAGTCTGTTACGCAAACTAAGTTTAAAACAAAAAATTTTAAGGCTACAAAGTCAAACACTCAAAAGTTAGGAAATGCCAGGATTAAGGTTGCTTGTGCAATCCTAATTCAGTCCCTTGTGTGTATGCATTGTAATACAGTCTTTAATTACACAATGACATACTGTGTTTTCCTTGCCTCATTCAGTGCACAGAATGGATAGTGCTCACTTAATGGGCAGCTATTCAATATTTTGTTTTCTCCTCATTGTTCAATACATGGCCTCAGAGCTTATTTACTGTACACTATTCAAACTCTGTGCTGCAGACAGAATTATTAATTTTCTCAAGTGCTTTTCTATGACGCTCATCACCCTAATATCTAAGTCCTTTACAAACATTAAATTAATTTATCTTAATAATATCTCTGTGAGGTAAGGGGGTAGTATTATCCATATTTTATAGATGGGGTGCTAAGGTACAGAGAGATTTAGGTCAAAAGTATCCACTGATTTTGAGTGCCCAAATTTAGATGCCTAAGACCTGATTTTTCAGACTAATTAATGCTATATAGTACTTTATATGTTCAAAGCACAGCTCTCATTGTTTTCAGTTCAAGCTCTGAGTGCTCAGCAGTTCTGCAAATCAGAATCGAGCTTGAACACCCAGAAAATGAGGAATATACAATTAGTGACCATTTGTGAACAGTTTGGTTTAAGTTACTTGCCCAACATCCACAAGAGCTCTGTGGTAGAGGCAGGGATAGAATCCAGTTCTCCAGGACTGACTCCAGCTCCCATAACCAGGAGTGAAATCATCCCTTTTCTTTCTGCAATCCCCTGCATCATTCACTGCACACCTTCCAACTTCTGCAACAAATGAGGCTGGGGTCCTAACGACAACAGCCTTCTTCACTACACAATCTCATCCTCAGAGTGGGTCCATTGTTTGCGGTGAATAATACGGTGATCCTAGCGAAAAAGTACTATGCAATCATTTAATTAACAACTGTATTGCTATGCATATGGACAAGGGGACTGAATTAAGGTTGCAAAGGCAATCTCAGTTCTGGCATTTCCTAAGTTCTGAGTTCTTGACTTTGCAACATTATTAATATTCTTTTAACATTTGTATGTGTATTTTCCTAGGTTATTAAAAAGTGAACAGAAATTCCATCATATGGCATCATATTGATACCCGCATAGGTCACCTGTAGAGTTAGAACCTTTATAGCTACCACACAGACCTCTGTCACTTGAGCTAATGGAATAACTGATAGCAGGAGTAGGTTGTCATCCTCTTTGTGGAGCAGCACAAGATGAGGATGGGATGCTTTGCCAGTGGGTATCATAGATATTTGCTGACAACAGAGGAATGGCAGGACTCAGGAATCTTGGTTTCCATTCCAGGCTGCAGAGGGGAGTGTTCTCTGGTGGATACAGACTCTTCTGCTCATTTTCTTCAAGTGTGACCCCTCTCCCCCTTCTACCTTATTTCCTCTAATCTGTCCTTGTCCCAGTTCTGTCTCTTTCTCCTGGCTTTTCATCCCAGTCCCCATCTCCTTGCCCTGCCAGTCCCAGTTCCCTTCACTCTTGGCTCCTCCTCTGATAGTCTTCCTTCTCTTCCCTCCCCCAGTTCTCTCTCCTCAGTGGATCCCAGTCCCAATCTTCCGTCTCGGTTTCCTTGCCCAATTTTAGTATCCCCACCTCCTAGTCCCAGTTTCCTTGCCCAGCTAGTCAGTTTCCTCCCTAGCTATCAGACCCAGTTCCTGCAAACCCCCCCTCCCCGCTCCCCAGCCCCTTCTCCCAATCTATTCCTCTTATCCCTATAGAGGTCCAATTCGTGTCCCCTCTGCATTTGAATCGCACAGCTTCCCCCTCCACACTATCTGGTCCCTGCAGGAAATTTAAGAGCATAGGAGAGACAGTCTCACTGCTATCAGTTCAGTTCCCCAGGCTGAGCACAACTTGCAACCACCTAGAGCTGTGATCACATGGACAGTCCTGCTCAACCCCAGGCAAAAGCATAATCAATGCAGACAGAATTTTGGTGGGGAAAAAAATGTGAGGCTTTACTGAGCATGTGCAAAATGCATTTTTCCCCCCAAAGGCTAACAATGTGGCTAAATTTGGGCAGATTTTCATGGGAATAGCAATAGCATCCCTGACACAAAGGCCATCCCCCATAATAAATTTCAAGTCTTTACTTCCAAGCACAGGTGTGCTAGAGCTTTTCATAGAAAATGTTGCCAGAATTTTTAACACAGCAAAACAATGTATTTTTCACTAGCCTTATCCTTTGACATGACTGAACCATTTCCCTTGAAAGCCACCGCCCCCTCTGCCTCACAATCAGCTTGAGGCAGATACTTGTCAGCCCAAATGATTAAAGTTTGGCAAAGTTAAAACAACTGAATACAGGGTTTTATAATGGGAAGTGATGGGTAACCTTAATAATAGGTGGTGGTACCAGTCACACACATAATACACAGAAAAGAGATTATATATTGCAATCTAATTTTCTTCTTTGACAGGGTCACTGAGCTAGTGGATGGGTGGGGAAGGAGTAGTTTTAGTTATCAAACTGTGAAGACATATCAAATGGGGTCCCTCAAGGGTGTGTCCTGGCTGAAGTACAATTCAATATTTTCATTAACAACTGGGATGATGGAGTAGAGATATGCTTATAAGAAATTATGGATGATACCAAGGGAGGGATTGCAAGCACTTTGATAAATTGGAGAATTGGTATGAAATCAGTAAGATAAAATTCATTAAAGACAAGTGCAAAGTACTACTTCACTTAAGAAGGAAAATCAAATGCATAAATACAAAATTGGGAATAGCTGGTTAGACAGCAGTATTGAAGAAGAGGATCTTGAAGTTACATTGGATCACAAATTGAATGAGTAACAATGTAGTGCTGTTGTGGAAAAGGCAAATATCATTCTGAATGTATTAATAGGAGTAAGACTTGAGAGAGAATTGTTCCACTGTACTCAGCACTGGTGAAGCCTCAATTGGTGTACTGTGTCCAGGTTGGACCACCACTCTTTAAAAAAGATGTGGAGAGAGTCTAAAAAGGTTTGGTGATCAGTTGTTTGCTAAAATATACCGCTTAGTCTACAGCAAGAGAGATTTAGGTTAAATATTAGGAAAAAATTTCTAACTGTAAGAATAGTTAAGCAATGGCACAGGTTACCTAGAGAGGTTGTGAAATACCCATCATTGGAGGTTTCCAAGAACAGGTTAAACAAACATCCATCAGGGTTGATGTAGATATATTTAATCCTGCCTCAGCATGGAGGGATGGATCTCTTGAGACCCTTCCAGCCCTACATTTCTATGATTCTGTGATCACATTTAATAGCAGGTGTATATTTCTGGTATTATGCAGTTTGGAGTCTACATGTCTTTTCACAAAAGTAAAACTAGACAACACATTTATGGTGACAGTCGGCCATTAAAACTTCCAAAAATAATGGTGTGTGAGAAATAAATACCGGAGGCTAAAACCATCTCTAAAAGTCCTAATGGTGCCTCTAAAAAGATGGTAGTAACAGTTCCTTAAACAATGATCCTACTGAAATCAGAAAATCACTTGCTTGAAACCAGAAACTATTGTGCATTCTCTCTTTTTATGTGCACATGCTGGCCAATTGCTTAGCTATTTCTCCTTTCTAAAGATAAAAAGAACATGCCATTACAGAGTTCCCAAGCATTGGAGAATCTTGCCAACTCATTCCCTACTTAAGAACTATACTAGAAGTACTTTTTTTTTTCTCAAGAACATGATTACATTCCTGTAGGGGGGTGTAGGATCTTAAACTATGCTAAGGAATTTTCACATATTGCATTTATTCTGAACTAATGAGCTCACACGTCAGTAATCTTTAATTCATGGCGTTAGGACTGGCTTCTGTATTGATTTAACTATGCCAGTTTAAGAACAGAGAGAGTCAAATCATTACAACCCTTTAGTGTGGGTGCCATTATACTTGTATAATGTTGCTTGTATTTGTGTAGCTTACTTCAGTAAACTATACGAATATACATTCCTTTTACCGCATAACTTGGAGGGAAGGGCAATTGCACAAATTCAACTGTATCAGTTTTTGAACCAATATCTATATTGGTACAAAAAGTGCGTTAGTTATTTTTTTATTAAATTTTAATTGAATGTGTAAGGCACTGGCATGAGCTATGTTAAATCTAGTTACTACCCATAACTGTTATAGACCTTACTGTACTTGGAAAGGTACCCCTTATGAACCCTGATCACTAGCTCTAAGCCACTGAGACCCATAAGTCCCACTATGGGAGCAAATAACTCCAAGACTATAACAATTGGACCCCAGGAGAAGACACAGGCCAGTTGAGTCTACTGTAAAATTATCCATTTCCAGAAAAGAATTGAGCCATCATGCACAGCAACACCCTCACATGATTTTCATAACTGGTGCAACTAATCATTGAGCTTCTCAGATTTGATCAGAATTTCAGAAGTGAATCCACTCCCCTGCACACCTTCCTGTAGTGACTACAAGCTTAAGTCTGAGACTGGGCATCATAGCATGCCAACAACAGCTCACTGTGCTCCCTTCTGTGATAAACCAAACTTGTCAGCCACATGGAAATATACTTGAGCAAATGTGCTTCCACATTCTCTGTCTCCAAGAAAGCAATAGGGCAATTAGCAACATCGGTAGACCATAGATGGAAGTTACTGCAGAAAGCAGCCATACTGTTTAATAGCTTAACCATCAAGCAGACAGGAGAACCACAACGAGTAGTATGTCATTGGATTCATTTGCTGTGTACTATGAATTCAGTCTGATAGAGGGAGGAAGAATTCTGGGATCTGTGTTCTCTTGGGTGCAAAACTGCTGATCAATGGCATGCTCCTAGCTCCAGCAGAGGGGACTATCATAGAGTAATAATCAGGTATCATGGTGAGGAACCATCCTGGGTGGGAAAGAAGCCTACTCAGGACAGTTGAGAATTTTTGCCACAATATAAAATGATTAGAAAAGTATTCAAACAATATGGATTAATCTTAGAATAAAGAATAAAACAATAGCTATAATTGTCTAATATATATATATATGGTTGACATAGTTTCAGTTCACTCCAAATTTTGTCATTGGTGCATCGCAAAGTGTAGGCATTGTTGCAGAATTTAGGATCACTGGGTTGGGTGACAACAAAAGATACATCTTTAGAGTCTGACCAACTGGTAAAAGCCAAAGAACCATGCTGCTTGTTTAGATAACCTATTCATAGGTTTTTCCTAAGTAAACGTTAGTTGTTTCTAAATTACATTAAAAATATTAACAAAAGTATGCATTCCAAAGAACAGTAGGTTCAAAATACAACATGACAAATGTTTTTGAGCAGACATAGTGTGTAGTGCTATTGTTTCCTCGTATACCACCAATCTGGCCTATGGTTAACCTCCCCCTGGGGCCTTGATATCTGATGTCCACAGCTATCCTGATCCACTGCACTTAATTATCATCATACACATCAATATTACTCAGTGCAGAGAAAGTGGACTTGTCAGTGCAATTAGTTGTCAAATCCCAGCACTGTGTATCATCCCACGTATATAGCAGTTTGCTCCATTGCAAGGTCTTTTTAAAGACTTGACAACCAATAATTGAACGTATTTTCCCCATGCTTACTATTGTATTATGTACCATACAGTTTAAGGCAATAGAAATATATGATTCTTTCTCTTTTTGTACTCTGGGGCTTACATTACATAATTTTAAAAGCTCTAGTAAATCACCTAGGAAAAGTTATGGTTTAGAACAGGGGTAGGCAACCTATGGCACAGGTGCCGAAGGCGACACGCGAGCTGATTTTCAGTGGCACTCACACTGCCCGGGTCCTGGCCACCGGTCTAAGGGCCTCTGCATTTTAATTTCATTTTAAATGAAGCTTCTTAAACATTTTGAAACTGTATTAACTTTATGTACAACAATAGTTTAGTTATATATTATAGACTTCTAGAAAGAGACCTTCCAAAAATGTTAAAATGTATGACTGGCACGCAAAACCTTAAATTAGAGTGAATAAATTAAGACTTGGCACAGCACTTCTGAAAGGTTGTTAACCCCTGGTTTAGAATAAGCTATTATCATTTCTTAAACCTGTAATTCCAATTTAGGAAAAATGTATTGGAAGTATTCAGATACTATAATTTTAACAAGTTTGTTCTAGATCAAAGATGTACAGTGCAATACCGAAAGTTTAATGTGATTAGAAATGTAATGTGCCCACATCATCCGCTGTATAATCTACAGAGTTTAACAAGTAGTAATGGTAATTATTAGTATATTGCAGACCCCCGTGTCTGTCTGTTTTGCTATGTTGCATAAAAGGATTTTGACAGAATATAAAGGTTGTGTATGTGTAACACATTGTGTCATGCCCCTTTCTAGTGGCTAGTCCACAAACAACTGCTGCTACCAGCTAATAAATTAGGCTTGTCTACATGGGGAATTATTCCAGAATAGCTATTGCTGATAACTGTTCCTGATTAACTTCATCTGTGGATGCTTTTATTCTGGAATAAAAGTGCCTTATTCTGAATTAGTATAATCCATTTTGGATTTGCAGAACTGCATCCTGGTGGTCTCTGCATTTCTTCAGCTTACACTGTTTCAGGTAAAGGTCACATCCTCTTCTATGGTTGAATTTGGTTCACGGGTCTTGCGGTTTGCAGGTTCTCCTTTGATTTCCATCTTTTCATATTGTCTTTGTTTCCCTTGCTTCTGGGTTTGGACTGCTTCCTAATTCCCAGAGGTTCATACCAGAGCAATAGAATGAGAGTTCAAACAAACAGATTTTCAGCTTGGTTTAAACTTTTTGAAACCAAATATATTTTGCTTAAATCCTGTGCCACTGTGAAAGCACTTTCAGCGTTAATGATATACTGTCAGGCTCAGTGAGCTCATTAGAGGTGACTTCTGGAGCACATCCAGGTGACTATTGAGGCCTGGTCTACACTACAGAGTTAGGTCGATGTAAGGCAGCTTATGTTGACCTAACTCTGTAAGCATCTACACTACAATGTTGCTCTCACCAATGGAAGTCGCCCACTACCCTGACTTAATAACTCCACCTCTATGAGAGCTGTACCACTTAAGTCCATGTAGTTAGGTTGATGCAGTGTCAGTGTAGTGTCAGTGACATTGTAGTGTCAGTTGCTACATCAGACTGTTCCGGCTGTGAGCCCTGGATAGCTGAAGCCCTGCCACCTGAGGCTAAGAGCTGGAGCTGGATGGCAGGGCCCCGGCTCCCAGTGCTCCACAATGCCCCACACTGACAGTTAAATCAGTGCAAGCACACCTAATGAGGATACACACCGCTGACAGAAGGAGCTAGTGTAAATGTGCAAAACTGATTACATTGCTGTGGTGGCTGTACGTCAACGTAACGTAAGTTGATTTAATTATGTAGTGTGGACTTGCCCTAAGAAAGCTCTTAAGTCTTTTGTGGCCACATGTACCTCTTTTAGCTCCTTGCTCCTGCATGCACCACAATACAAGATTTGTATTCTTCTATTTTCTAATATTTTCTGTCATTTTAAAAAAGTATGATGTAGAAAATGCATAGCCAAAGGAACGAACAACATTGCAAACAGGATAGTTCTGATATGGTGGCATTATTGATGTTAACTGGACAATGAGATGGACTGATGTTTAGTGTGCTGCATCAGCAACATAGGTTATCATTCAATAATACAGATACATAATATCTTTCTAAAATAACAAGGAGTCCGGTGGCACCTTAAAGACTAACAGATTTATTTGGGCATAAGCTTTCATGGGTAAAAAACCCACTTCTTCAGGTGCATGCCCAAATAAATCTGTTAGTCTTTAAGGTGCAACCAGACTCCTTGTTGTTTTTGTGGATACAGACTAACATGGCTACCCCTGATATATAATATCTTTCTGAAATTCTCTCATCCCTCCCACACAAATGTGTTCAGAACACTGTACAGTAATCTGAAATACGTTACAAAAAGACTCGATGAAACTACCACAATACTAAAAGCTTGGGAAAATAGAAAAGAAAAAGTAGTGCATGGAGCAGGGGGAAAGAAAAGGATTTTACTAGAGCTGAGCAAATAGTTGATTTTTCAGTTCAGTGAACAAACATATATATATATATATATAAATTCAGTTAATTTAAAAACAAACTGAATTTTTGGTTTTGTTTTTATCACTGAAACAATTTCATTCAGGTTGAATGAAATGTTTCATACCTTGTTTTGAAATAGTGTTTCAAAATCATTTCAAAACAAATTGTCAAAATAGTTTATTTGAAAATGGTGAAACAAACTGTTTTGACTTTTTTAGAATTTTTTTTCTTTATTTTTAATCAGCCAAAACTATTCACTGAATTTAAACCTAATAAGTGAATTATTTCAGTTGCCCCAAAATAGCATGTTTTGGCAAATGTATTTTTGAACAAAAAATTTCACTTAGTTCTAGATTTTACGTATGAGGGTCGATAGTGATTATGATTAAAAATACCTTAAGTGGGGAGGGGTGAACCCATAACTACACATATATGATGATTCCCTCTGCCCCCAGCATGGATAATAATTAAAGACTGAGGCTTTAGCCCCAGAACACAGACCTCCAACGCTTCAGCGAAAGCACTGAAGATCTCATTACTCTGCTTCCTCTCTGTTGAAGATGTGGAAATAGATCTTACAGAATGTGCTCTCAGACTAGGAGGAGGAGTCCTGACAGCTTCTGATATGATTCAGAAATATCTGCTCAAAAGGAGCAATAAAAGATGGTGGTTCTCTTCCAAGCTTCACCCACAACATAAGCTCTACAATTGTGAGTTGTCAGAATAAGATTTCTCACAATATATTGTGCAGATGTTCAAAATAAAACTGTGCATGCCGTCTGAGATCCACTGGGGTCCTTGAGCTTGGCTCCCCATGGTGTGGGCCTTGATATGTCCATGGGCTGTACTCTGACTTGAATGAACTTAAAAAAGTGATTTCTCCTAAATGCCACCTATTTGCAACATCACTCACAGTAAATTGTGCAGATCTGTGATTCTCCCTCTCATTTCTCACATGAGGAATTAAATAGTAAGCAATTATGATCATGATCACTGGGCACCTAATTTAACCTATCACTGAGATGAATGGAACAGAACACAACTCTCAGAGCTATTGCTTGAGGCTCTCTGCAGACTCACATACACGTCTGCATCAGTTACATTTGTATCACATTTCTGAGGTTTTCTGCACAGCCATAACTGCTAGACTTACTTATTTTTAAATAAAAGCTGAGGTTCAGTATAGCAAGATTCCCACTCAGAGAAGTGATGGCATTCCATACTGCCATGTTACCAGTTCAGTCTGAACCCTGATTCTGCCCAGACCCACTGAGAGGGCATTGCTTTTGAATCCTTCTCACTTTTCTTTTTGCTGGCATAGGAGATGAATAAGGTATCAAAATTGATAAGAATTTTGTCCTAGCCAGGTGGAATATAATGGCTCTGCTGACATCTACTTGGCAGTATCTTATTTACCTAGGATGGAAAATACAGCTTTTATTAAAACTGTTTTTAAGCCACAAAACCACAGACATGTTGTAAGTTTTTATACTCTGTTCACAGAGGTATATATAGAACAGAAAAGATGATTTGCATGTGTTTAATTGTAATGTGTCTGCTTATAAAGAACTCCAATTATGCCCTTTTTACACTCCTTGGGTTAAAAGGAATATTTGAGCGATAATGAAAAGCAGAATCTAGATCATACCACCTAGTCAGAATCTGCAGAGTGCACTCTGTCAGTCTGTTGTGAGAAATCGTTGCCTCGGTTGACAGACTTCCTAGAGCAGGAGAATCCCATGGTAGCATCTCTGCTTTCCCTTGCTGAGCTGACCAGAGCAGGATTTGGTCCATTACTTTTGTTCAGAAATTATTTCATTGTCAACTTTACATAGAAGATCCATGATGTAACGCCTAAATTTGTGACGTTCTATTGGAGAGCAAGACAAGTGAAGCTTAAAATATATTTAAGGAAAATATATATAAGGAAAATATATCAAACTGTATAAAATCTGTGCAGTTACCATAAATGTCATATTTTCATACCTAGGGCTGGCTCCAGGCCCCAGCGCGCCAAGCGTGTGCTTGGGCTGGCATGCCGCGGGGGGTGCTCTGCCGGTGGCCGGGATGGCAGCAGGTGGCTCCAGTGGACCTCCCGCAGGCGTCCCTACAGAGGGTCCACTGGTCCCACGGCTCCAGTGGAGCATCTGCAGGCATGCCTGTGGGAGGTCCACCAGAGCCGTGGGACCGACGAGCGGCAGAGCGCCCCCCGTGGCTTGCAGCCGTGCTTGGGGCGGCTAAATGGCTAGAGCCGGCCCTGTTCATACCTGATGGAGTGTTACACTGCTGCAAATGTTAATTCTGCACCCCTTTCCAAATAGCGTATTACAATGTTGTGTCCCAAGAGCCCCTAATGTGCAGATGGAGAAGTTGATCAAATCAAAGTGTTCATAAAATTGAATATCTGACAGTTACTCTGAGAAAAATGCTTAAGTTGCACTTCTTGTCCTTAAAACCACTCCAAAGCATTTTTCAGTGCACAGAAGGCATTGAAGCAGGAAGCAACGTTGATTTGTTCTTTATCTACTCCTTTGTCTTTGTGTTCCCCTCGCCCCTCGTCAGGTGAAATGTATAACTGGTCATTCATAAGATTTGTGTTTTGTAATATAGATGCCTGTATGTCTGGAGCATCAGGGACTCAACAGTGTTGTTGTTGTTGGTTATGTTTAATGTCTCTTCCATGACTACGAGGGGCTGCCATTGCGGCTACCTTGTGGATGCAGTCTTTCTTCCTCTGCACCCAGGTACATTTTACCCCCTTCTGCTTTGTTCTGCTTCTAGCAGTGTTTCTTTTTCCACAGCAGGAAGAGTGGTTGGGAGAGGGGGAGGGAAGGAAGGAAGGTTTGAAGAGAAGTAGGTATTCCACCAGCACCATCAGCCTTATTCTAGTCATAACCCCAAGACTGCAAGTTTAGCTGGCATCTCCATTATACACTGGAAAATTGTGCCTGATAGGTTAATGTCAATAGGGAATCACTTAACATGTCAACTTTGCTTGAACTACTATTGCAAAAATATAGGCAGTGCCAGTTATTCTTGAGTAGATGATTTTGTGTATTGTTTGGTTCTTATGATTATTTCAGCAACAGAGAAGTGTGAAAATAAGCATAAAAATTTGCATACGTAGCTTGTAAGAAGGAAAGTGGAATCTTTCTTTACGAGGAGCAGAATTCTCTTGACATTTTTAAACAAGCCTTTGTGAACTCTAATCATTTACTCATGTCAAGCTCTTATGAGTCAGTTTAAAGCTAAAAGAGTAGGTAATTATTAGTAATGTCAATTTGCATTCTGAAATTTTGCAGTACATTTTGGAAAAAATGAGATTTTTATTTGTAGGCAAAGTTATTGTGTGATGGGGAATTTTCATTGAGGGGAACTCCAAGTATGTAACCTTTTTAAAAAACATTTTTTTCTTGCATTCTAATTCTGGAAAAGATAAAGTGCTATCATTTTATTTCATTACTATTTCATGAGTAAAAGCTGCATCAAATATTTGAAATTTAACAAAAATCCCTCATCTCCAATACCATCTCCGTTCCTTCCACAAGATATTGGTGAAATCAGGGTTTGTTATTTTGGTCTTTATGTGTTTCTATCTGTCTGTCTGACCCTCCATCGCGTTTTCTAAATATTTAAAATATAAATAACAATATCTTGCCTTTTTCTTTGCATTATTAACTTGATTAGTTCATTAGGGTTTTGTTTGTGGGTAAGTTGTGTGTCTGTGTTAATAACTTAAATAAATCATAGGCCTGGTCTACACTTAAAAGTTAGGTTGAGATAGCTATGGCACTCAGGGATGTGAAAGATCGCTGTGCACTGTAGATGTGCTGATCTAACCCTTCTTCCCCTCCCCCCCCATGTAGTAGCTTGGTTGACAGATCAGTGCTTTTGATGAAGTAGGTTCTGTTGCTTGTGGAATTGGAGTTCTTAGAGACAAAAAAAAAATCTCTCTCTGTTGGAAACGTCTACGCTACAGTGCCATAACTGCTGCATAGTAGCCGTGACACTGTACCACCTGTAGTGTAGACATGACTGTAGAGTTTAAGGCCAGAAGGGACCCCAGTACATCTAGTCTGACCTCCTGCACAACATAGGCTACCGAGTTACCCCTGTAATGAACCTAATAACCTGGATTAGACCAAAGTTTTACAGCCCTCTGGAACTAAACTATTATGTGCCAGAGGCAGAGAATATGAGAGACCGAGGTATACCAATGCCTGAGGCCCCTGAGGCCCCTGAGGTTGAGAACTGATCTGATGAGATATGCCTAGATGTAGAAAACACTTATTGGAGGAAAGCTAAATTGGAGTATGGAATTGGATATTTAGTTTTGATAGTGGTCAGGTCTTATCACTTGCAGAAATGAGCTCCATAGTCTGGTTCAGTGTCCTGTGAACGCTCTGTCTCCTGCAATCACAATTCTCCCCATTTGGGTCAACTCTTCCACAGTTCTAAGGAAGCATAGATATTCATGGAAGTTCATGATCACTTATAAAAAGGTGTAAATATTGTGAACTTTATTAAATGGGGAGCCAATACAGACAGAAGATGTATTAGTGTTGTGTGTGCTAAGCAGAAGGGCTACTTTCATTTGTACTAATTTGAGCTTTCTTAGTATATGTGGTTTGATTCCTAAGTCTGAGCTGCAGTTGTCAAGCTTAGATATCATGAATGTGTGGATTACAATGTTCTATGTTGACCAAAAGACTGGGACTTGGAAACCTGTTCAATGCACAGACTTTTAGTCATTAAAGTTCTTGTTGCCTTAATTCAGCTTTATGTAAAATTTCAGATATTTACCATGTTAGTGAAATATTCTTAGTTCTATAAACATATTGGATAAGAAATAATCAAATAATCATTCGGTAACTTTGACAAAATAATCCAAGGTAGTGGTAAAACAGCTGCATCGCTAAGTTACTTGGCACTAAGTTACTTTGTAAAGCAGTTGTTTGCACCAACTTTATAAATGCAAGATGGAAATTTATATTAACACATAAAATAATGAAAAGATTCAGTTTATTATAGACAAACTGGAGAATCAAAGTTCCAAGTTATATTCAAGGATAAACAGGGGAGAGAAGTAGCTAAGTCATAGTTCATTTCCAACCCCCAAAAAATGAAAAAGGCCATAAAAGAAAATGTAATTGGTCAGAAAATATTATTTCCTGGATGGCTGTGCTATGTTTAATTAAGCACACATTTGCAAAACTCTTTCTTGTTATAAATTTTACACTGCTTTATATTAGCACTTGTTCCACTCAAACTGTCACTTTATCTGTCTAAGTCCTACAGCAACTCTAAGAATTTACTTGCAAAATTTGTTGATAACTTTCTTTGAGGATATTTTTCTTTAATTTTTCTGAAAGAGTTTCTTGTTTTTTCCCAAAATAAATACAGAATGTTTGTCAATAATGCACATATATCATCTTATGTAAATAAATATATATTGCACATTATAGTATACCTTTCTTTTCATTATTACACTCTGAAATATATTGAGCTACATACCATTATAAGATTATTGCAACATGAAAATCCTAATTTTCAATGCCTATTGATAAATCACCTGGGCTTTGCAATAGTGCATTAAAAAGCTTTTATCTTTGTCCTGAAAACATGTTTAAATTATAATGTGCTGCTGATTCATTATGTCTTTCTGGAAACAAAGATGACTTGAAACATTGAGGAGAATTCCCTCAGGACTGACCATATTGCTTACCTTTTTTTTAGGTATGCTCTGATTAGAGTGCTCAGAATCTACTCTATTGGGTGTTATACGGCCTACTACTGTACTCCTGCAAATTAGCCACCATGGCTGTCCATGGAGAATAATGCTATGGCTCTCGGCGGTGTCCCGACCTATACTTAGGGCCCTTTGTTTTCAGTTTTTATTTTATTTAATGTTTCCTGGGAATTTACCACAACAAAAACAGGTGAAAATCAGTGTAAAAAACTATTAATAATTTTCTAGGTAAATATCGGAATTTATTTTGTTGGATGGACAGACAAAGAGGAAAAGTATTCAGTAGATTAATGATTTGAATTTGGTTCATCAGTGTGGTTTTCTGCAGAACTAAAACAGAACTCAAAACACAACGCCACCTCTGAGTTTAAGAAAACAATATATCTCTAATCCCCAAATAAAACTTTTCATTTGAATAAACAGTTTATTGTTGTAGACTTAGAATTATTAGCCGGTAAAATATTTACATTTAGTAATTGGGCCACATCATTTGCAGTGTGTACACTCAGCTTCATCCTTTTCTCCTATTTTTTTCTTTTTTTAAACTTTCAAATACTTACTTGTGTTCTGAAACTTATTCTGATACTGATTTTTGTTTTCTTCCCATTTTAGTGTGTCAAATATTTAAACCATTCTCTGCCAACAGCTTGAAATGTGTACATGGTGGGTGCGAGATTCATCAGTATGTTCAGATGTGCATGCACTTCAGAGCTTGCTTGCGTGTTTTATTTTGTGGATCTTCTAGACTAATACATAGCCTTACTTCAACAGGCAGCTTTACATACACTCACAGACTAATGTATTATCATAATACATATGTCTCATGCAATAAATTATATTTTCCTAATAAAACAAGTTATTTTTGTACATTTGAATGATACAAAAATAGGGTGAGAATCAGAAAAAAATGAATAATACTTTTTGTAAAACCCAGGAATTGTTTTGATAAAAATCAGTTTAAATTGAAAATGAATACTGTATTTGGACTACCCCACCAGCGAGGTAGCCATATCAACTCATCAACGGCTATTGGCCGTTGAGGGGATTCTTAGTTCCTTGGTCCTTTGCTGTTTATACTTGTTGTCTTCTATGCCTGGAGACAGCTGTTGGTTAGTGGTGATCCACAGGAACTGGAGTATGTTGGGAGTATGTTGGTTGTAGATTGAAGTAGTGTTGGGGAGGTTGCTGGTTTCCAGTCTTTTATACAAGGATTTCATGTGCGTGAACAGACAAGCTGTGTTGGAGGTAGACACTTTATTTGTCCTCACACACAACTGGGTCAAGAACTACCCACCTAAACTCTTTTGGCTAACATAGTCTGATTAACCAGACTGCTTCTCCCCATTAGTAGTTCTTTCAGTTGATCACCACAAGGAGTTTGCTGTGTTATCTGTGGGAAAGATAGACTGCCACCAGGCAACTTTTCCTTTGAATGTGTATGAGTATGAATGTGAATGTCTATGAACCTTGGAATCCTGACAGACTGTCTGTCTCTGGCTGGGTACAGAGATGTCAGTGATTTCCTGGGTTTACTGAAACGTAACTGCATTTCTGTCTCCTGTCCATCCTAACTTCTTTAAATCAGTGAGGTGGTTGTGGGGCCATGGCTAACAGACTTATTAGTGATTCATTTTGTTAAGGAAGAATGCAGTCTTCCATTTTTAGTGCAAGTAGTTAAGAAAGTAGTTGTTTTTTCAGCTTCAGTGTTCCTTGACACCAGTTACATCCAGGATAGGTAGTAGTCATTGGTTTGTCCTTCTTTTGGAATTGATAAAAGATGATGATCTGGGGTATACAATGGGTTAATAATTTAGCCATCTGTCTTCCTTGGTCATACCAGACCTTAAGATTTTGATTCAAAACAGTATGGGCTGCTCCTCCCGTTACTAAAGGAAGTTGTAGATGTGTCTAGATCCCATCCCATAGTGATTGCAGCAACCATCTCTAGAATAGCGAAGTCAATAAGAAGATGATGTGGTTTCTTAGAGTGTAAAGTATTCCTGTTGGTGGGAGGTTAATGTTTTGATATCTTGAAAAATATGCATAGTATACTTTTAGTTATGCTTTTATTTGCTATATTATTGTAGATTTGCTTGAAAAATATTGAGCCTTACTCTGGTAGGTGTCAGCGCTACCCACTTTTGGGAGGTTTTGTTGTTGCACTTCAAGCTGACAGATGCTAGAACTACCTTATGTTGTAGATTTCATTCTCCTTTAGCTCATTTCCACGCATTAAAACAAACAAAAAAAACCCTTAAAATGCTACTTTTCAATTATAACCACTTACAGATCACTTTGTAAATAAAAGAGAAGGAAGGTTATATTTTTTGTGTTTTAGGAATGAAGTAATCAAATTTTGAAATATTTTGTCTGTTTTTCTGTTGCTAGATTTTTTAGCTGTACTCAAAATGTATCAAGCAGCATCTGAGTGGTCTGGGGTTAATAGGGTACTCAATAATAAAATTAATCAATTCATATTTTTAAGATTAAAGTTTCAGCAAAGTAGACATTTTTAAAGTTACATCAGTGTAACACTAATAACTTTGAACTTTGATTTCTATATGGACAGAGGAAGAACGAATGTATATATATATACGATATGATTTTGGCAATATATTTTACAGCAGATTCAGAGAAGGATGGTAGAGTCGAAGGGTGAGCTCCATTTCAATTATTATTTAAAATAATATCTGTCTATTTCCAAAGTAGCTGTAATTAGCTCTGTATTTTTATTTCTGATTATGCAGTAGACAAACTGCTGCACCCAAGGTTTGCTTAAACCACATCTTATTTTTTGCCAGGCTCAAGCACACCATCTTTCATTTTTTAATTTTTTTTAATTTTATTTTTTGCCTTCTGTCTAGTATGATATACATCAGAGTCCCTCTGTTTTAAAGTGTTTTGTATATGATCATTTTGATCTACTATAACAAATCCCCTTCAGAAATAGCCCAATAGATTATTCAAGTACTGTACTTCAGCAGCCTACTCTTTAATTGACTCTATCTCATTTGAGGGGAAGGCTTTGAAGTCCTGAGCCAAACTTAGAGCTCATGGTACATGCTGTCCTCTATTTTTTTAATAGATATTTCATTACATATTTGCCCTTTAACTGTGGCAGTATTGTCGGATTAGCATGTTGAATCCACATCAAGTGCTTTTCTTATAATGCAAAAAGAATTCATCACAGAAAACAAAGGTCCATGTGAATACAAACACGCTTTTGTGAAATGATAAATGCATTTTGTGTTCCTTCTATTAGAATTTCAAATGAGATATTTAGCCTTTTTCTCTCCTCCTGCCCTCGCTTTATATGAAACATGAATGTGGATACGTTGCATCGTATGTGGCTTCTGTCTTTGCTTCTGTCTTTGAGGGCCTCTGACGAAATGCATTTTATATAATGACAAGGTATTAGCAATAATATCACAGTTATTTTTGTGGATGTGCTAATTGGTTTAGTTAAAATAAGAAACCCACCAAAACATTTGGCCATCCCTAAAAATGAATCCAACATCATTTCTTTTTTGAGGCTCAGAAAAATTTAGTTAAATCTTCTCTTTTCCTCCTGATTTTTGGGTTGTGATTGCAGCTGAAATAGTCTAGTGCTTCCTTGGTTATGAAATCACAGACTGTGCAGCATGCATAGGATTCACCTATGTCCCACTAGACTCCTGCAAAACCCTCTGCTGCCTTACACCCCATTACTGACCTTTCCTTTCACCTTTACCAGCTGCAACTGATCCCAACCAGGACTGGTTCTATGGGTAGATGAGCAGGGGGGTCACCCTGGACACCAAGTTCCAGGAGGTGCTATACCACTGTATTGCTCAGCTTTCATTTCTCGCCACTTTCTGATTGGCCAGTTGATTGGCTGGCTTTTATTTGCTTGGCTTCTTGTGAAGGCAGCAGGCAGGGTGGATGGGAGGTGGTGGTCTCTGAAAATCTTTTCTGCCGTACCCAGCAAAATGACTAGAGCCACTCCTGCGCACAACACTCTGACCCATCTTCATATTCCTTCTGTTCCTTGATGAAGTGCACCAAACAGTTGTGGTAGATTCTGTGTTATGCCTTAGTATGCTGTCTTTAACAGGATATTTCCTTATATTGCACAAGATATATCCACCCATATACGATTCAGAGGAAGGCACATTTATTTTTACATCATTTGTATCCATATTTGAATTCTACCAAGCTCTTAACCTCAGTGATATTTTGTTGCAGTGAATTGTATTACTCATAAGTTGTTTTTTTAAAAAGTATTTCCTTTTATCAGTGTTAAGTGCACTGCATTTTAATTTCATTGTTTTTCCTGTTGTACTGAACCTGTGTGTGACGAGGGAAGCCGGGGCTCAACCCTCCCTGTGGAGGAGGGGAGCCACACCGGCCTCGTCAGGTTGAGGCGAGGGGGATACTGCCACCCGGTTAAGGGTGGCAGGGGGAACGCAGGCCCACCCACTCCTCTGCGTTCCAGCCCGGGGCCCTAGTAGCGGCTGTCGCCGCTAGTGGCAGTCAGTGGGGATCCGGTCCGAAACACACTGACAGAGTGATCAGGGGCTCACGACTGAAACACACTGACAAAGTGATCAGTGGGGGTTCTGACCGACACACACGATCATCGGCTTGGGGCCTTCTGCGGCCTGACTGTAGTCAGCCGCCCCCGGGCTACTTTCCATTCCCCCTTCGCTTCCTACCTGGTCCGCCGGGCCGTCTACCGTCATGGGCTCCTCCCAGTCTGGGCTAGGGGGTAGATCCGGTAACACCTCTGGGTAGCTGGGCCAGGTCTGGTCGGAAGGCTCCTCCAGGCCGTAGTTGGGGCTGGGCAGCTTTGGTAGTTCCCGCAGCTCAGCGTCGTGGTTGCTGCGGGTCAGCTCCGGCAAGGCCTGATACCTGTCCCGGAGCTCCGCAGCCTCCCAGCGACGAGGGTCGGCCGGCATATCTGCTCTGGCCGGCAGCTGAGCTCCAACTGAAGGCCGGCGCCCGGCTTTTATACTTCCGGGTCGCCAACTGACCCTTTGAGGGGCGGGGCTTCCGCCCGGAAGTTCCGCCCTGGGGAAAGATGGACGGGGCTCAACCCTCCCTGTGGAGGAGGGGAGCCACACCGCCTCGCTACACTGTGTTATGAGAGAAGGTAAATAGAAGCACTTGCTCTAATGTGTCTGTACTGCACTTTATTTTGCACACATTTATTGTGTTTCCTCTTACTCATTTCCTCCCTAAACTAAACCATTCCAATGTTTTCAACCTCTCCTCATACTGAAGTCTCTCCCATGCCTCCAGGAATTTGTTTCCCATCTCTGAATTTCTTCTTTTTCTATCGTATCTTCTTTTCAGGTAGGATGCCCAGAACTAAACACAGTATTCCAAGTGAGGATACACTACTGATTTATATAATGGCATTATCATGTTTTCAGTATTTTTTCAATCTTATCTGTTAATATATCCTGCATGAAATCCTGGTCCCATTGAAGTCAATGGCAAAACTCCCATGGACATCAGTGGAGCCAGGATTTCACCCTCAGCATTTTGTTATCTTGACCACCACTAGTCATTGATCACAGATTTACATTGAGCTGTGCACAATGCTTCACAGGTTTTATTTTTTCCTGAATTATTACAGTTAATTTGGAACCTAGCCATATCGTTCAAATAAGTATGAATAGTTCAAATTTACATTATTTTCCTTTAGTCAACTGTGCATTTTATTTGCTATCATGTTGCCCATTCACTTAGCATTGGTAGGTCCTTCTGAATTTCCTCAGTCTTATCTAACCTAAATGATTATACTGGGTCTCAGCTGAGTCAGGAATTGTGAGAGCACAGTGGTATACAGTCATGTTTGTGTCCCTCTGGGTCTCATAGTCCTGTGCAAAGAATTGGAGGCCTGGGACCGGGACTGGATTAACTCACTACTGGGCCCTCAGCCAACATATATGGATGTTACTTAGCTAGCCCTCTCCTATCCATCTCAGTCAGTGACTGGCTTCTGCTGCATGGACACTGCCCTATTAACTCCCTCATGTCTACCCCCACAGGCATCCCTACTGTCCCTGTCATCTACTCTGTGCAGGCGCTCACTGCTATTCTTTTCCAACACATGAATGATGCTGGTGAAGCTCTGATTGGTCTGGTTCAGGTACTGGAGCAGTAGCTGGCTCCAAGGCAGCAAAGAAGAGAAGCCACTATGGCTGCCCCACTGCTCTCCCCTCCATCATGACAGAGAGACAGGGATGTGCAAATCTCAGTGAGTAGCATTGCAACTTGGTGCACAGGATTGCATTGTCAGTCAGGTTGGGTTTTAGGCATGTGCCTAGGTTGCCTCTGCCTTAATGTGTCCTGGCCTGGAACCATGATACAGGAAAGCATCTCTGTTCAGGAGAGCACTGGAAGAAATGATTATATCCTCTTGACTTCAGTGTGACTTAATCATGTGCTTAAGTGCTTTCCTGAACTGAGGCTTTAGAGTCCAAGACTAATGTTGATGTGTAATCTACACATCCATGTGTAAAAACAATAAATATCCAGATAATTCATGAGTTCATAGACAGCATAAACAATGAGGAGTCCTTGTGGCACCTTAGAGACTAACAAATTTATTTGGGCATAAGCTAGCCCATGAAAGCTTATACCCAAATAAATGTGTTAGTCTCTAAGGTGCCACCAGGACTCCTCATTGTTTTTGCTGATACAGACTAACACGGCTACCCCTCTGAAACCATAGACAGCATAGTTTTTCTTCTAGTGACAGTCCCTATGTGAAAATAATGAGGAGTCCTTGTGGCATCTTAGAGACTAACAAATTTATTTGGGCATAAGATTTCGTGGGCTATAACCCACTTCATCAGATGCATGGAATGGAAAATACAGTAGGCAGGTATAAATACGCAGCACATGAAAAGATGAGAGTTGCCTTACCAAGTGAGGGTTCGTGCTAATGAGGCCAATTCAATTAGTGTGGATGTGACCCATTTCCAACAGCTGACAAGAAGAAGTGAATATCAACAGAGGGAAAATTACTTTTTGTAGTGACCCAAAAGAAGGCTAAGGGGAAATATGATTGCTCTCTATAAATATATCACAGGGATAAATACCAGGGAGGGAGAGGAATTATTTAAGCTCAGTACCAATGTGGACACAAAAACAAATGGATATAAACTGGCCATCAGGAAGTTTAGAATTGAAATTAGATGAAAGTTTCTAAACATAAAAGGAGTGAAGTTCTGGAACAGCCTTCCAAAGGAAGCAGTGGAGGCAAAAGACATATCTGGCTTCAAGACTAAGCTTGATAAATTTATGGAAGGGATGGTATGATAGCCTTATTTTGGCAATTAATTGATCTTTGACTATTAGCAGTAAATATGCCCAATGGCCTGTGATGGGACACTAGATAGGGTGGGATCTGAGTACTACAGATAATTCTTTCTTGCGTATCTGGCTGATGAGTCTTGCCCACATGCTCAGGATTTAGCTGATCACCATATTTGGGGTCGATAAGGAATTTTCCTCCAGGGTAGATTGGCAGAGGCCCTGGGGGGGTTTAACCTTCATCTGCAGTATGGGGCACAGGTCACTTGCTGGAGGATTCTCTGCACCTTTAAGTCTTTAAACCACAAGTTGAGGACTTCAACAGATCAGACATAGGTCAGGGGTTTGTTACAGGAGGGGAGTAGGTGAGATTCTGTGGCCTGCGTTGTGCAGGAGGTCAGACTAGAAGATCATAGTGTTCCCTTCCGACCTTAAAATCTATGAGTCTATCTACAAACTATCCTGAAGGACAATCCCTCACTCTCACAGATCTTGGGAGACAAGCCAGTCCTCACTTACAGACAGCCCCCTAGTCTGAAGCAAGTACTCACCAGCAACTACACACCACACAACAGAAACACTAACCCAGGAAGCTATCCCTGCAACAAACTGCGTTGCCAACTCTGTCAGCATATCTGTTCAAGGGACACCATCATAGGACCTAACCATATCAGCCACTCCATCAGGGGCTTGTTCACCTGCACGTCTACCAGTGTGATGTATGACATCATGTGCCAGCAACGCCCCTGTGCCATGTATTGGACAAACCATACAGTCTCTATGCAAACAAATAAATGGACACACATCAGACATCAAGAATTGTAAACATTCAAAAATCAGTAGGAGAGCACTTCAGTCTCCCTAGACACTCAGTGACAGACTTAAAAGTGGCAATTCTTCAACAAAAAAAACTTCAGAAACAAACTTCATCACGAAACTGCAGAACTGGAATTAATTTGCAAATTTGACACCATCAAATTAGGCCTGAATAAAGACTGGGAGTGGCTGAGTCACTACAAAAAATAATTTTCCCTCTGTTGATACTCACTCCTTCTTGTCAACTGTTCAGAATAGGCCACATCTACATGATTGAATTGACCTCGTTAGCACTGACTCCCCCCCCCCCCACCGAGTGCAAGGCAACTTCCATCTTTTCATGTGCTGTGTATTTATACTTGCCTCTGTATTTTCCACTCCATGCATCTGATGAGGTGGGTTGTAATCCACGAAAACTTATGCCCAAATAAATGTGTTAGTCTCTAAGGTGGCACAAGGACTCCTTGTTGTTTTTGCTGATACAGACTAACACGGCTACCCCTCTGAAATCAGTCCCTATGTGTACTCTTCCACTGGGTACACATGCATACCATGTGCCCGAGTCTAGAAGTTCTTCAAAGCAGTATCTGTTGGAACACACATGCACAGTAGCTCTCCTTGTGCTTCTGACAAAAGTTCTAAGTGTCAGTGCATGTCAATGCCTCACCAGTTCCTTCTTACTTCTGCATGGCCTACGTTGTAGTTGTGTTCTCCTTCACTTCATGGTATAACCTCTATAGAAAGCATTTGTAAATAGTTATATTCTTAGATTAGTCTTTTAAAAGTTAAAGTATTTCTTCCTGGTTGGGGAACCGCTCCCCCCAACTCTGAGATGACCCCCAGAGTCCCGGGATTCAAGAATTGTGTCTCCTGCCCTCAACTCTTCTCCATCAGTGACAAACATCAATGCTGCTAGTACTGTCTGGATGAGGCGCATATCTCTGAAAAGTGCAGTATCTATTGCTCCTTCGTTCATCTACGGAAGCACCTGATGGAGAAGACTTTGAGGTTACTCTCCTATCCAGACCAGAGAGACCCCGCTGTGCATTGGCCTCAACTGCCTAGTTGTACCCCTCCAAGCTCCTGCCTTAGAGTGGAGCCATCAACATCTAAGCCCAAGTATTCTTCTCCCAGGGCTTTCCATGAGAGTAGAGGGCACTCTCATGAGCACAAGGACAGATATCCATTGAGGATTGTCCATAAAAAACATGTTTCCTCCCCAATCCGGTCCATGTTGGGTGAGATGTTATGAGCAGAACTGAAGGACCTGGCTCCAGTGAAGTCTCCCACTGTCGAGGAATACATATAAAGAAAGATCTGCCAGTTCTATCTGTCACTTTGGTATTGAAGCATAAGGATAGATATTCACCACTTCTGTCTATGAGTGCTAATCCAGACCCATTATCTGTACCACCTCATTCATCTAAAGACTGTCCGGTTACTGCTGATGCACTGGATCCATCAGAATTAACTGCGGGAACCCCTCAGACACCAGGACATACCAAGACTTATATAACACTAGAAGATATATTTCTTCCTTATTGTCTATACCCGAATGCGGGTTCGGTGAGTTCTTTTGATCGAGTGAGGAAAAACCAAGACCAGACAGGCTGGAAACTTCAAACACCACGTGGCCGTTTATTAACAGGGAGAAAAGCACAATTTGGGCTGGGGAGGAACACTTTTACCAACTAGCAGTAACTTTAGCATAAGAAACCTGTACACAATTTAAACCAAGCTATTTACATGCATTAACACATAACCAAATACTTTACAATTAACTGCTCTTTAGAAAAGTAAAAGAATACACCAAATTAAATGAATTGTGTGCATACTTAACCGAATATCATTATCAAAGACACCAAATTAAACTCAGTAGCAGTTATTATGACATCTCACTTTTGGTACCATATACACATAACTTTATGACAGACAGCAGCATATGCAGTGGTATACCAAATAAAAGGGGAAGAAGCGAGGAAAAGGTTAGGCGAAGCACAGACAGTTAGAGGGCAAGTACCGTATTCCAGGCGCAGCTGACCAGCAGAACAGACACCAGAAGCATACCGAATTCGTGGAAAAATACCGTAGAATAAATAAGCAATCCGTAGAAAATACCGTGGAAAATAATAAACAATCCATGGAAAAAATAATAAACAACCCCATGGTTGTTCCTGGGTGACCAGGAAAAAGAGCGGGAACCTGCACCCGGCCCTCTAAGGTTGCACACCGCACTACGGTACTGCACACAGTACTAGTGTGACCTTTAGATGACTGGCAATTGGCCATCCAGACGCCATGTTAGGCCAGAGGCCTTTGGGCTGCAACACTTATCTGCAGTTTCCACTTCTTTCCAGCCACCCCTCCTAAGGTTTTTTCTTATTCCAGAGGAGGAGCCTACATCACTGTTCCAGGAGCCTTCTCACCTCCAACCATCCAGCAGGAGTGCCCCAGTGATGACTGAGTCACTGCCAACAGAGCAGTTCTTGGACTCAGATGAATCAGAGGAGATCTCTTCACCAGAATCGCTGCAGAGGCAATTAAGCCCCATTAGACAATTGAGGGGTTATGCTTGCCATTCGACCACCATACTGATTTTCAGAGGGTCCCCTGCAACCAATCGATCCCTCTTTTGGGCCTCATTGGAGTCCATGAGATTTTTATGGCATGCATCTTGGCCCTTCTCAGAAGTTGTACTGCTCCTCTCCTTCTCACCCACCAGTTCTGTTGGTGTATGAGGAGGAAGAGGTAGATCTCAAATCACAGGTACAGACAGTTATGACAGCTGCCTCTTCATCATCTCCAGATGAAATGGTCACTCCTTCTCCTTCTCTGCTAGGTGACCATCGCCAGAACCAGAAGCTGTTACAAAGAGTGGCCAGTGACCTACAGATCCTATTAGAGGAGGTCCAAAACCCTCAACACCAACTCTTAGACCCCTTGCAGCCACCGAGACTAAGTAAGGTGGCGCTACCCATCAATGAGGCCATACTATAATGGGCTAGAACTGTATGACATACTCTAACATCTTGTGCCCCACACTGAAAAAGACCAAGAGATACTATTTTGTTCCTGCAAAAGGGGATGAATTATTCTCCCCTCTTGTCCCAAACTCATTGGTGGTACAGGCAGCTGCTGAAAGGGCTAGATCACACTATCAAAAGGCTACCCTGGCAGATAGAGACTGGCTCTAAGACTGGACTTCCTGTGGAGGAAGGTGGTCTTCTCCATAGGCCTGTAATTTCATGTCACTAACTACCAAGCATTGTTAGCTAAATATGATTTTAATACCTATTCCAGGCTTGCAGACTTCACAGACAAGCTTCCCACAGAAAACAGGACCCAGTTTCACTCTCTTCTAGATGAGAGGATGCTATTGGCAAAGGCAGCCCTGTAGATGTGGCAGACATACACTCAATGTGGTGGGTATGGATTCCAGAAGTTTGGCCACTGATCTTGTCACGAGGAGGGACTCCTGGCTGCAATCATCAGGGTTTCCTAGGTAGCTCCAAAACACCATCCAGGACCTCCCTTACGGAGAGTCAAATCGCTTTGATGAGAAAACAGATGATTCCCTGATGATACTCATTAAAAGCCTCAAGACTGACTTTGTGTTCCCTGATGATTTATACTTCGATCTCTCGGAAGGAAACACTAGTGGCAACCCTATAGACTGAGGCCACCCCCTTCTCATGCACTTCTTTACCAGCACGAAGCCAAGCCAAGACACCCTGCAAACATCAGAAGATTCAGAGGCCTTCTTCTTGGCCCTCGCTACTGCCACAGCCTCTACTCATTGTCAACCACCAATGAAGAGACACTTTTGACATATTGGTTGAGACCCATGTACCACCATGGATCCCAACCACCTCATCCCCTGTTACTTTTGGGGCCATCTTGCACTCTTTTTGCCCACAACTGGAACAAGATCACTGTGAACAGTTGGGTTCTGAAGATTATCTACCAGGGATAGTCCATAGAGTTTCTCTCATTTTCACCTCACAAACTCCTTTCCCGATCCCCCTTCGGGGAACACTCTCACAAGGTAATTCTTCAACAGAAAGTGGACTGTCTTTTACACCAAGAGGCCATAGAGCACATCTCACCTCATTACTATGGGAGATAATTTTTTTCCTCATTATTTCCTAATTTCCAAAAAAAGATGGAGAGTGGAGACTCATCTTGGTCCTATGGCAATTCAACATCTTTATTTGAGAACTGAAGTTCTGATTGATTATTTTGGCATGTATATTCCCCTGCCTTCAGGAAGAGTTCGCCGCTTTCCACGTAAAATACTCATATTTCCATGTGGACATTTACCAGTCATGCAGGAAGTTTCTACATTCTGTGGTAGACTAGGAACACTTCCAGTTTTGAGTCTTCCCCTTTGGAGTGGCTACAAAACCCAGAGTATTTACAAAAGTTTTCTCTGAGGTAGTAGCCCAGATGAGATGCCAGGTTTATATGGTATTCCCGTACTTGGACTAGTTTCTGGTAGGCCGATCTCCTCAAGAGGTCAGGTCAACAACGAAGATTCTCATATAACTTTTAACAACTCTAGGTTTTTGCATAAACAAAGAAAAACCTGTTTTGTTACCTACAAGGTCAATCAATTATATAGGAGCAAGGCTGGACTAGATTTCTACAAGAGAATTCCTCCTCTCAGAAAGATTTCATGCACTGAGCACCCTGATTTCACACATCACTCGTAGACCATGAACCACAGTGCACAGTGTCTTTCACTCTTAGGCCACATGCGCCTACATGTCTCCACTGACAGTGCCTGCAGGCTTGTCTCCACTCAATCTATTGACCAAGCAAGGACCATATCAACTCCAGGGTGATTGTTCCCACCACTGTTGTCACAATGAGATACTCTGCTCTGGGACCTCTTTGCATCCCAAATGAATAGAAATCTCCCCCTATATTGATCCAAAGCAGCCATGGGTTGAGACTCCCATGGCAGTGCTCTGCTGATGTCTGGGACAGACGTCCTCAGATATGCCTTTCCTTCCCTTCCCCTGCTTCCACAGGTCATAGGGAGGATAAGACACGACAGAGCCAGCATCATTCTCCCTGCTCCCTATTGACCCAGGCAGTTCTGGTTCATGGAAATTCTAATAATATATACCCATCCACCAGTTAGGATTTGCCTGTTCTCAGATCTCTTAACCCAAGATGGAGGGAAGACTGAGCATCCCAGTTCAGGCTCACTTCATCTGATGGCCTGGTTTTTGGGTGTGTGTCGGAAATAGAATGCTCATGTTTGGCCCCCATTCAGGTGATCCTTAACCACAGTAGAAAAGAGTCTACTAGAACCTGATGTCAAGCCAAATGGAGATGCTTTTCAGCCTGGGCACAACTGTTCCAATATTCTCCAATGGATTCTGAATATAGTAAATCAGAGAGAAACAAGAAATAAATGTAATGGCGGCATTTTGTTAGTGAATTTGTCTACCATATGATTTTAATCCAAATCAGACTGATTATAACAGAGTAAGATATTATAAGCTATTGCTTTACTGTCAGTATTTGAATTCTTTAATATGACTAGTCAACGTCCATTTTGGATCCATATCTTACATGAACTTTAATTACAGTATTCACTTTGTTTTCCTGTGCTAAATGATTGTCTCTGAAGTGCAATTTTATGGTTAGCAGAGACTGAATGTATAAACTAAGCTAGGGCTGATTTTTCCCTTGAGTATAAAACAGATAAATTCATAATGAAAGGATGTTGTGTTTGGATTTCAAATGAATGCAAAGTCTGTTCTGCTTTATAGGTTGTATTTTTAAAACTGTCTAATCACTCTAAAATTAACAGAAGAATATTAAAATTGAACTTCAGAAATACAGAAGTTAAAGATGAGTCATGTATATTGGCTACTTATTAATATTAATCTTTTTCCTCTCAGAAATTAAAAATGTATGTATATATTGAGCAAATATTTTTGAATTATTTAACCATCTAGATTTTATTGCTTATTCCTCAGTGGCATAAAGCTGTGGTGGATAAATAAGGATATTAATTTTATTATGAGATTTCCTTGTAACCAAAATTAACATAGTTCACATGTGTTTACATAAATGTCCAGAATACATAGCAGACAGAGGTTTTCCCCATCTAAGTTTCCTTATCTCAGTACAGATTTAGTTATATTAAAATGGTACATACTGCTAATAAATGAATTTAAGTAGGAACCAGGACAAATTAACTTTAAAGAAACAAAATTGGTATAAATCAATTCTCCTTTTCCATTCAGAGAACAAAGCAGTAGCCCAGTCATGTTTAATTTCCAGAGAAGTCACAATTTCCATTGAATGAAATGATTGGACCCCAAACATTAAAGTTAAGCTTAGTATAAGCCCTTCCAGCTCAGAAATCCAGGATCAGATCCTTAGCTAGTATAAACGGAGCTCTGACAATTTATACAAACTGAGGACTTGCCTTCCACTGGTTGTCAAAATGTCATATCAATGAAGAACAGGGCAGGCTCCTGGGTTTTTGCTGCCCCAAGCAACAAAAAGAAAAGAGAAAAAAGAAAAAAAAAGCAGTGATTGCGATCCGCAGCTCTACCGCTGCCGCTTTCAGTCTTCGGCAGCAATTCAGCGGCTGGTCCTTCACTCTGAGAGGGACCGAGGGACCTGCTGCCGAAGACCCGGACGTGCTGCCCCTCACCATTAGCCGCCCCAAGCAGCTGCTTGCTGGGCTGGTGCCTGGAGCCGGCCCTGGTGAAAAACAAAATGTCTCCCTCTGCTTTGGTATAATGAAAGAAAAATGTAAATTAATCATTATGGCTGGATCAATGAATCCTTCCCAAAGTTCTTCTTGTTATAATGTCCATGTTTTAGTATGGCTTAGAATTTCTTAGGGGTGCTTGAATGGATGGCAACAAATGAGTTATGAATTAAATAATAGCCTATTATGAACTGAATCCTGCAACATTACCAAGCATAGCATTTACTACTATGAGCAAGGTTAAGATTTTGCCATGGTTACTTTTAGTAAAAGTCACGGACAAGTTGTGGGCAATAAACAAAAATTCATGGAAGCCTGTTGCCTGTCTGTGACTTTTACTAAAAAATAAGTTGTGGAGGGGAGGAATGACAGCTGGAGCTCTGTGGAGCAGGGGACTGGCAGCCACAACCATTGGAGGGAGCCCAGCCCTGGCACAGCCATGCAGAGGAGGGGAGGGGAGGAGGGGCATGGCCCAGGAGGTGGCGGGGAGCACACAGCCCTGGCTCTAGCCCTGGCTGCAGCCACTAACAGCTGAAGCCACAGAAGTCATGGATGTTCTGTAAAGTCACAGAATCCATTAAATCTGTGACTAAATCGTATCCTTAACTATGAGTTAATGATTCATATTTTTAAAGGTATTTAGGCATTGAGGCAGTCAGCCTAAATATATTTTTTCTGTTCTGACCGCCAGCCAGCTTTTATTTTTACATACAGGCACACAGTGAGGAATCTGAAAGTTGAAACTTTGAATGTAAATAGTCCATGTTAAGCCTTTGCTACGTGTGTGTGTCTGCAAGTGTATATAATAATAATTTTAAAAGTTACAAACAAGTGAAAAATATTTTTGAACAGTTATTATAATTTAAGGAAGAACCTAGTAAAATCCTGCTCCTTTTGGGCTTGTCTTCACTGAAAAATGAGGTCATCATAAAACATGATCTTGGATCATGATTAAATCCTACTGCAACTAGCTTGCAGAATAATAAATGTCTCTTCGCTAGAGAACTGGGTGATTAGAAAATAGTGCAGGCATGCAGGAAGACCAAGTTCACTACTGCTTACATTTTTGTTTTTCCAGACTATTTTTGTTTGAATGATGAACACTTAATGTTGCATTAACATAATGTTTTGCATTTAACTTTGTTACAGATAAAATTGTTCTATTTAATATTCTGCTTGCAGTCTCTGAATTAAACAACAGAGTAGGCCATCACTGTGTAAATGGTAGAAAGCTCAATTTTTATGCTGAGTGCATGAGCCATGATGACCTGTCAATTAATCTGCAGGGACCCCAACTGGATCAATTACTGCTTTAGTAGAAGGGGTGTCAATTCTTTCTTTATCACTTGAGTCAGCCTGGGAGAAAGCAAAGATAATACTGACGAACAAAAACAAAATGAGAGGATGACATGAAGCAATCAAAACTTTTCGTCAGTTTATCCACTGCAGGTGGGACTGAATGCAGCAGTAGCCAAACTGCTTATAGAAAAACTAAATTTCAGATCCACTTCAGTCACAATCTTCAGGTTTTTTTTAAATCAGTAGCTAATTTTGGGTATAACTAAAAATGATTTTTTTCTTTCATTAACTTATCAAACTAAGAAGGCCAACGGCATATTGGGCTGTATTAGTAGGAGCATTGCCTACCAAGGGCAGCTCCAGGCACCAGCGCAGCAAGCAGGTGAGGTCGCCGTGAGGGTGGCAGTCAGGCAGCCTTCGGCAGCATGCCTTCGGGAAGTCTGCCAATCCCGCGGCTTCGGCGGTGGGTATGCCAAAGGCGCGGGACTGGCAGATCACCCGCAGAAATGCCACCAAATCCACGTCACCAGTGGACCGCCCGCAGGCGTGCTGCTGAAGGCCGCCGACTGCCATGCTTGGGGCGGCAAAAAATATAGAGCTGTTCCTGTTGCCAGCAGATCGAAGGAAGTGATTATTCCCCTTTGTTTGGTACTGGTGAGGCCACATCTGTGGTATTGTGTTCAGTTTTGGTCCCCCTCTCTACAGAAAGAATAAGGATAAATTGGAGAGAGCAGCTGAGAGAACTTGGGTTATTTAGTTTGCAGAAGAGAAGAGTGAGGGGGGATTTGATAGCAGCCTTCAACTACCTGAATGGAGGTTCCAAAGAGGATGGAACTAGGGTGTTCTCAGTGGTGGCCGCTGACACAACAAGGAGCAATGGTCTCAAGTTGCAGTGTGGAAAGTCTAGGTTGGATATTAGGAAGCACTGTTTCACTAGGAGGGTGGTAAAGCACTAGAATGGGTTACCTGCAGAGGTGCTGGAATCTCCATCCTTAGAGGTTTTTAAGGCCCAGCTTGACAAAGCCTTCACTGGGATGATTTAGTTGGTGTTGGTCCTGCTTTGAACAGGGGATTGGACTAGATGACCTCCTGAGGTCTCTTCCAACCCTAATATTCTATGATAAATAAAAGTTGTTGTATTGTTCAAAATCTGTGCTGTGCTTTTTCTGCATTGTATCGGTTGTCTAAAATATCATTCACAAATGAGCCCAGACAATAATTTCTCACTAAGCCCTGCAATTTAGCAGTCGATCCCTGTTCAACAAAGCACTTAGGCATGTGTTTAACTTTAGATACATGCTCAAGTCCCATTGACTCCAGTTGGACTTAAGGATGTGCTTTAAATTAAGCATGAGCTTATGTGTTTTGATGAACAGGGATGTACTCTAGCACATGCTTAAATGATTTGCTGAACTGGAGCCTAAGTCAAGTTTGGTATTCATAATTCTCCATTTAATAAATAATTTGATTATTATTATGTTAACAACAATGCTGTTGCATTTCCAACTGCCTATACCACATCTACAGAAATAACCACTGGAATATGGCAACTAGATTATGTAACAGTTTAAGGTCCAAACCCAATAGACAATATAAATTAGTTTTGATTTACTTATTTATTCTGGCTCGTGACACAGAAGGCAAATTTACTTTGACTAATGTAATATCTCACTGGCCTTCAAACCAGGTGTAGATTTAACTGAATGTTTCAGGCAACACAAACATTTAAATATTATTCCTATTAACACAGAGCCTGTTTCCCTAAAATAGTTGAATTTAGAATCTAAAGTATGCAGTGTGTCTATTTCTAAAATATGACTGTATTATAAAATTAAGAATTTAAGTATTAGTACCTATGTTATGTTTGTACCATGTACAATAGGTCCAAGAAAAGTGAAAAAAAATACATTTTGAAGTCTCAGGGCTTGATCCCACCGTATATAACTCACACTAAAGTCTATGGGAGTTGCCAGCATGGAATGCATCTCAGGATCAGTTCCTTACTTTGGATTTGTATATGCCAGTTCATGTTCAGTCCAAGCCAAGCATTCTGTCAGTTGCTTGGCCTCCTGGACAATGGCAGGTGCCTGTACAGTGGTCCTTCTGGAACCCATTGGTGTTTTCCCCTACACAGGGTTCTCGATCGAGACTCTCCTACTCGGTGGCCTCTGAGGGAAGAGTACTGCAGCCCCTTCGAGCAGTCCCTGATCCAGACTCCAGTACCGAACTGGTACTGACTACCAGGAGCCAACACCATGTGACTCAGCTGGTGCCGAAGGCAAAGACCAGTACTCCCTGCTGGTGCAGGATTCCTCCTCTTCTTCTCCTGACAAGGCCTGTGGCAGGAGCTGACATTGCGCTCTCTCATGACAACAATAAGACTTTTCTTAAGAACGTGGCCCAAAACCTGAGCATCTAGATGGAGGAGGTTAAGGAATCCTCCCACTCTTTGTTGGACATCTTGGCCACAGTGGGCCTATCAAGAGTAGCCCTTCCCTTCAACAAGGCCATCAGGGACCCAATAAAAGCCCTATGGCAAACCCCAGCATCCCTACCTCCCACAGCCAAAAAGGCCAAAAAATAGATTTTTGTCCTGGCTAAGGGATATGAATTTTTACATACTCACCCACTCCCAGTATCCTTAGTGGTCTCAGCTGCTAATGGACGAGAGTGCCAATGAACAGGAGTTACCATGGGTGACCCCTAAGGAAAAAGACTCTAAGAAGCTAGACCTGTTTGGGAGGAAGGACTACTCAACTTGGGGTTTGCAGCTCAGTTTTGTGAACTACCAAGCAGGTTATAACTTTAATATTTGGGACTCCTTGTTAAAGTTTAAGGACTTGATGCCCCAAGAGGCCAGACACTAGTTCTCCTCTTTGGTGGAGGAGGGGAAGTCTGTAGCAAGGGCTTCCCTACAAAGGACCCTGGAAACTGCAGATTCAGAAGCTAGGTTCATGGCCTCCGCAGTGGTTATCCATAGAAGTTCCTGATTCCAATCCTCAGGCTTCCCACATGAGGTCCAACAGACTCTCCGAGATCTTCTCTTTAAGGGCACTTTGCTCTTTTCAGAGCAGACAGACTCTGAGCTCCATCACCTCTAAGATTCCAGGGCCACTTTGAAGTCCCTGATCATACACACCCCAGCATCTATGAGAAAGCATTTTATGCCCCAGCCTTCCTTCTGGTTCTTCCCTCCACCATCCCAGGAGGACTCACAGAAGAAGAGAAGCAGAGACTTCAGGCAGAGAGCTCCACCCCAGTCGTCTTGTCATCAATGCCTGCTTCCCCAAGACATACCTGCTTAGAGTGCCTGGACTTTTGATGAGACTCATGGGGACAGCATACCAGCCACAAAGACTTTGGATCCAACCTGCACTTTGTGGACCACTTGTTCCACTTCCTTCAGGCATGGTCCTGTATTATTACAGACCCTTGGGTACTAAGCACAATAGAAGTGAGATATACCCTCCAATTCAATTCTCTTCCGCCCACCCCATCCTCCTCCTCATCTCTCTTCAGGAACCCTTCTCATGAGCAACTTCTAGCCCAAGTAGGGTGACCAGACAGCAAGTGTGAAAAATGGGGGTGGGGGGTAATAGGAGCCTATATAAGAAAAAGACTCAAAAATCAGGACTGTCCCTATAAAATTGGGACATCTGGTTATCCTAAGCCCAAGAGGTGCAGAGCCTGGAAGAGGTTCCACAGAATTTAAGGAGTTGAGGGTTTTGCTCCCATTATTTTCTAATCTTGAAAGCCAAGGGAAGTTTCAGATCTATCCTGGACCTGTGGCAGCTCAGCAGTTACCTCAAGAAGCTAATGTTCCATGTGGTCTCATTGTATTCCATCATTCCCTTCCTAGATCGAGGGGACTGGTACACCAGCCTTGATTTAAGAGACACTTATTTTCACATTTTGATATTTCAGCGAGACAGAAGATTCCTCAAGTTTGTTGTGATTCACATGCACTACCACTTTGCAGTTCTCCTGTTCTGCCTATTGGCAGCACTATGCATGTATACAAAGTGCATAGTGGTTGTAGCGGTCTTCCTAAGGAGGCAAGGGGTTCAGGTTTACCCTTACTTTAACGACTGGCTGGTCAGAGGCTGGACTAGGGCTCAGGTGGAGTCCAGCATTCATCTCATCCAGTCAAGCTTCTGGGATCTAGGCCTACTAATGAATAAGCAGAAATCTATCTTTTCCCTGGTACAGAGGATAGAGTTCACTGAAGTGGTGCTCAACTCCGACCAAGCCAGAGCCTTTCTCCTGGAAGGGCAGATTCAGGCAATCATGATGCTTATAGAACACCTCAAGGAATGCCTGATTATAATGACATGGAGTTGCCTGAGGCTCTTGGGTCAAATGACCTCATGTACTTATGTAGTTCAGTAGGCAAAACTTCGACTCAGACCTCTCCAGGCATGGCTAGCTTTGGTGTACTCACCAGAACCCCACCATCTGAACACGATCCTCATGGTTCCTCCCCCCGGGTCTCATCTCCCTTGGTTGATGGCTGGATCCGCTGGTGGTTTCCACAGGCATTCCATTTTCATGGCCCATTCATCGCTGTCCTTGTCACAGACGTATCAGCACTGGGCAGGGCACACATACCTACGTCTCAAAGAACAACAGTTATGGAAAGGTTAGTAACTGTTTTTGGTTTTTTAGCATTTGACTGGGCGAATGGTAATATGCTTCCTGTTAAGAAATGGTCTGCATCAGTGGCCCTTCTTGATCCACTTTCATTTTCCGTGTTTGATCATGATTTGCGGCTACAATGCTCCCATGCAACGTATCTTAGCTTGTGTCTATCTTCACATAATGATGCACTCCTATAAAATAGTGCTTAGAAAATTTTCTTGAAATTAGGTTGAATCCTTTGCTAATTTATGGCAAAGTTTTAATGCACTTATCATTCTTTATGCCTTTTCTAGAAAACAGATAATACTCATTCTAGATTACCAATATGTTGTTTATCACATTGCCTTAGAGAGAGTCTTAATAAATCTGGATGAATGTAGCAACTTCCTCATACAACCATTGTGAAAAAATGGCAAATAATCACCCCTTTAAATTTTGATGACAGCATTTACAACAATTTAAAAATTTAAAAAAAAATCATTGGTGAATACATTACAATATACTATAAAAATGAAGGATTATAAATAATGTAAATGACAGGCTTGGACGTGAGTTCAATAGATATTATGAACAAACATTTCATAAATACAAAGGTTTTAATAGTTGTGAATATGATAGCTCTGGTAAGAGATCAGTATTATTCTAAGCAGTACAAAAGTTGGAAAGGAAAGTATAAAAGTTTTCTGCAACTTTAGTGTACATCTGAAGGACTGGCAAATATACTTGGAAGCACACTTATAAATTTTTCTAATATTCATTTTGGTATGTAGGATAGTTACTAGCATTTTATCCTTAGAATATTTACAAGCAATTGCAAATCCATACTTCTCTTTCTATAAATTAAATTCTGCATGAATAAACAATTCCGTGTACAATAATGACCACAAGAGAGAAACTCAAGATAACAATGATTATATTTCAATTATATCTGGAAAAAAATCTAATTACCTATTACAATAAAATATTACATAATGACACAGATTAATTAGCTTTATCTTTTATATGTTTTTGTTTTTACAGCTTCTGCCACATTTGAAGACTTTCAGATCCGTCCCCATGCTCTGTTTGTTCATTCATACCGAGCACCAGCCTTCTGTGACCACTGTGGAGAAATGCTGTGGGGTCTTGTGCGTCAGGGACTTAAGTGTGAAGGTAAGTTACATTAGCATTTGCTTTCCAATCTCAGTCAGTCAAGCATGCCACTCAGGGCCGTCCTTGGGATTTATGGTGCCCTAGGCGAGATTATTAAACTGGTGCCCCTGTGCCTGATCTGCTCTTAGCAACACAAATATAAGCATACAGTACTGGAAAACTTGCCACATTCACATTATTAAAGCCAGTTTAACTTAATTAAGCACACTGTAATGCTGATGTAATGCGATGGCTTTACGCACTAAAGAAGTACACTATAGAAAAAATTCCTGATTTGATCAGAATGATGCAAATAATATAATTTTTTTAATTTGTCAAAGTTTATTGGCGAAATCTATATGAAGAGGTTATTGAAAAAGATTTGGTTTTTAATTAAAAGCAATCTTTCTGGATTTTTTGGGCTGCAATCGTATAATGATCATCGTATGAACAACACAAAAGTCATATTCTTGTCGATTCAAGAATAGCAAGACCAGTTAAGCATTTCCTGACTCCATTGTAGAGCGGAGATAGTTTAGATGAGCTTTAGTTTGAGAAACTCCGTTCTCCGCGATGCTACTGTTATAGGAATTGTCAATAGAAACAGTGGCCATGTATACTCAGTAGAATGTCACTCAGTAGAATGTAGAACTAGAATTAGAAGTAGGAATTAGCATGTACACTCAGTAAGAAATATGAGCTGGCAAATCCTGGCCACCGGTTCCCTGACTCAGGCAATTGCAGCTGAGTAATGAAATCCCAGATTTCGCAGCAGGTAGTGGGGCCTGCTGACTGGAACCCTAGGACAAGGATCCTAGGCCCTGCTCAGCCTTCTGCTGGTCTGGCGGTTCTGACCACCAAGTCCTGCCAGCCAATCCCAGCCGGCCAACCCCTTCAGCCCCACTTACCAGCCTGGTATTCTGCTCACCCAGGCTGGCAGGAGTTAGAGTGGTGCCGGAGGCTGGGGCTTCCCTGACTGGCAAGGAGCCAGCAGGCTGGAACCCGGCAGTAGCAGGTAGGCTGAGTCTGCTGGGCACCCAGATTGGCAGCAGACATGAGCCACCAACCCCCCACGCCCTGCTTCAGCCCGCCACCAGCCCACTCAGCCCACTGTCGGCTGATGAATGGAACCCCAGACTGAACAGCAGGTTGAGTGGTTCAAGCCGGCCTCTCAGCAACCGCTGCCAGCCTGGGTTCCTTGGGTCCCCAGGCCCAGCAGCAGGTGCTGAGTGGGGCCAGCGGCTGGTATCCCAGCTGGCAATAGGAACAAGCTGGAACCCCAGCAGCAAGTGATGGGCTGATGCCCTCAGCCTGCCGCTGCCATACCATCAAAAATCCAACTCACTGCCACCTTTTGGCACGTGTGCCGTAGGTTGCCGACCCCTGCTTTATAACTAGTAAGGAGAATGAGCATATTACAGTTTGTTTGGAGGCTCTTTATCAGGAGTAACAGGCATAGGAAAGTCAGGTCAACATTTTTTTGTTTCTCTGATGAAAACTGGCCCACTCCCTCTCAAACCAAATCTTGGTTTCCCCCAAAACTAAAATTATTTATCAACAGAACTTAATTTTGCTGTTTTTGCGAAGATATGATTTTTTTAAAAAAAATATTGAAATTGGATTCGGTTGTTAGCAAAGAATTTTTGGCAAACAAACGTTGTTAAAATGGACAGCCTAAATGGCAACACAGTACTGCTTTCATGCTTGGCTGCACCCCCCAGCCTGGCTTGTCAACACTGCCGTAGACCCCAAATCCGCCTCCTTGGGTGCAGAGTGGCAAAGCAGCAGCAAACCCTCAGGTCAAATCACACACCAATGGGCACACCACCAAGCCCTTACGGACCGTGGTGAATTTAGCACAGCAATCTGATCTAGACAGCTCACCTGTGAGCCACAGCAGCTATCCTGCCCTGTGCATCTCCCCGGATGAGATGGATCGCTGGGCAGCTGCCACTGGGGAGAGCGCCAGCTAGGGTGACCAGATCCAGATGTCCTGATTTTATAGGGCAGTCCCGATATTGGGGCTTTGTCTTATAATAGGCATATTTACCGCCACCTAGAGTGACCAGACCAGCAAGTGTGAAAAATCCAAGGACAGGGTGAGGGCGTAAAAGGAGCCAATATAGAAAAAGATCCCAACTTGGGACTGTCCCTATAAAACAGTGGTATCTGCCACCCTACCCCAATCCCCATCTGATTTTTCACACATCTGGCTACCCGAACCCAGCCCGTGTGACATTCCAATCGTGGCTCACTGCTGAAGGAATGAGTTACTTCACTTTCATTCAATCAGCAGGAGGAGCAGGCCCTCTCCCCCACCTTCTCCCAGCCCTCACCCAACCAGCCCTGACGGAAGGGAGGGAGGAGAGAGAAAGGGAGGGATGCTCCTGGGGAGGAGGGAGAAAGGAAGGGTTGCTCCGTGGGGCAGGGGGGGAGAGTAATGGATGTTATGGGGGACAACAAAGGATACTGGTTCCAGAGCCACAGAGCCTGCCTCACCTCACCTCAGCTGGGGGGAAAGAGTCACACTTACAGGTGAGCTCCTTCCCCAGCCCCTACTCCCTCCCCTTCCCAGAGACCCCAGCAGCAAATCCCCTCTCTCAGACTGTGCAGAATTCTGCTCTCTCTAGGACCCAGCAGCCCTGCTCTTACATGCTCCACTGCTTCCCGTCTGTCTGGGCTCCCAGCAGAGTGGTGCCCCCAGGCAGAGAGGTACCCTATGCGGCTGCCTATTCTGCCTATGGCTAAGGACGACCCTGATGCCACTTCTGTGCTTGACAGTATTTCAAAATAGTGTGGGCACCAGAACTATTCTTCTGGTCTCCAAGGGGCATCCCATAATGCATTGTGGAAACTGGTCAGAATATAGTGAGCCTGGAGCCAATCCAAGGTACTACAGAGTACTTATTGAGACAGCAAAGCAATACAATCAATGCAGCACAGTGCTGTGTGGACATATGGAGTAAAATCCTGACTTTGGAGTTTGATTTCCATGGATCCAGGATTTCACCCATGGGTCTAATTGAATATGGGCTGTGCTGGTGCAAGTACAACAGAGTGAACAAACAGATGGTTTAGTTAAATTGGTTTAATTATGGTGGTATAAGCAATAACAATGCAACTTTTCTATATAGACAAGGCTTTGATAAGCAAACAGAAATTCTGATTTTGTATTTGCCATGTGACAGCGAATGCTTCCTTATTTAAATATTCCCAGCAAATAAAGGCAAAGATATTAATGAAGGAATTAGTATAAAGATTTGAACATAAATATTTTCATGGTTTGTGCTATCTCCTATGCTACGTCAAGTAAATCCACTACCATTTCGCTAGTCAATATGTAAATGCACCTTCAGTTAAAATTACTAGGAGTCGTGTGTGCATGAAAAAAACCACAAAACTCATTGCATACCTATTGGATGGCTTTCATTTCAAGGGACAGTCACACAATGTAGTCTCAAAGTTCCCTATGTTCCACATTAATTTGGTGTTCATTCCCTTTTTGCTATTGAATATTATTTACATAAAAAATGAAGAATATCTAACTGAGATTATAGCCAGAATTTTTTGCACTAAAAAGTGAATCCCACATGTTAATTTTCCTCCCTGAATTTTTTGTTTGTTTGTTTTCTTCATTTTGGGTATTTGGCGCACACTGCATATTTGAACCTAGGCAGGTTGAGAGGCATGGCTCATTGTTTTCAGCGGGGGCTACACTAACCAGGGTTACTCCACCCATCAAGGAGAATTTTTTGAAAAATGAAAAATAAATTTGTTTTTCTCATTTTCTTGTTCAGTTTTAGGCCCTGAATCTTTTTTAAAAATTGTTTGTGGAGTCTACATTATCTTCCCTAACATTAAGTAATGATGCAAAGCCATCAGGCTTATTGGAGTCTGTATGATTTGTACTCCGGGTATGGTTGAGATGGTTACGCTGGCAGAAAATAAGAAAGGCATGTGAATTTGCCTAGAAGTGTATTCATTGTTGAACAGAGTCCTTACTGGTTAATCTCACTCCCCTCTGAATTGCTTATTTATAAGAATTTAAATGCTTATAATGACCAGAGTAGATTATTTAGGAGGAGGAGTTCAAGAGGTGTAAGCCATTATTCTGCTGGGGAAATGTGATCTACTCTCTTCCCTTTTAAAAAAGATATTGTGTTTAAATAAAGAGTAATTTTGTATGGTTTTCTGACCTAACTCATTGATAAATTGAGATGACAGAAAAAGGACAACGTGAAAATAAATGTAGCAATTCCTGGAGTAAAGATAATAATGGAATAAAAATATTGTGGGAATTCAAAACAAGATGCTTAGTATGACTAAAGTAACAAGGACAGTGATGATAATCTTTCTCCTCCTGGTCTAGAATAAATGAACAAATGGTAGCTTAATGCCTGAATCTAGTATCAGAGGGATAGCCCTGTTAGTCTGTATCCACAAAAATGAGGAGTCTGGTGGTACCTTAAAGACTAACAGATTTATTTGGACACAAGCTTTCATGGGTAAAAACCACACTTCTTCAGAAGCATGGAAGAAGAAGTGCATCTGAAGAAGTGGGGTTTTTATCCCCGAAAGCTTATGTCCAAATAAATCTGTTAGTCTTTAAAGTGCCACTGGGCTCATTGTTTTTCTAAATCTAGGGAACCTTTCTTGGGACAACACAGTAAACTTTCTGAATGTCTGCTGCTTTGGAAAGTCCAGCTATTTTATGGGTACATTTGTAATCCTTACTCTTCAAGATATCCAGGCTTCTTTAAAGGGGAAAAATGTATATCCCATGTCGTCCATAGACAAATAGTAATGCTGTTGGCTGCAAAATATTGTATTGTTTGAAGTGCAAAGATAACTAGATTTACTACTATTGATGTTCACTTTCATGTGTTTAGTTACAGGCTGTGTTTACACTACATAATTTACAGAGACCCAGCTGCAGAACATTTGGTGAAGATGCTCTAAGCCAATGGAAGAGAGCTTTCCTGTTGGCTTAATAACTCCTGCCTCCATGAGAGGCGGTATCTATGTTGGTGGGAGAAGCTCTCTCACTGACATAGCGCCGTCTACAATGGCACTTAGGTTGGTATAATTTATGTCACTCAGGATTATTCATACCCCTGAACAACATAAATTATACCAAAGTAATTTATAGTGTAGACATAGCCCTAGTGTTTGATATTAGTTGTTGGTAAGTAATAATAACTTCTTTAAATCCCGTGGGTTCAAAATCTTATATTCACTGGCATCCTTGGGAATACCACTGGGTTCGTTGGGACTGAGTTGGATACAAATCAACAAAGAACATGAAACATTTTTGTCAGCTTTCACTTTCCCCCATCTTTATTTAGCCATAATCTGGTACTCCTGTCTCCAATTGCAAACTCTCCTCCCTTCACAACACCAAATGCCAGGCTAGGCTCTCTTCCTCATGAGGTCTTGTCATACTATAAAATCCAGAATTTAGGCACAGAGGAGGGTGTGACCCACAAACCTTTTGGTGGCAAAGGGTGCATCCCAAAGGTCAGATGTATGCATATTAAGTTTACCAAAAGGTGGCATGTGAGATCTCTGCCAAGAGTCCACTGGTCATCATAATCATTGCAAAATGTATGTACGAATAAAGTCTACAGAATTATGTATCTGTACTGAAAATTATGTTCTGAAGGTATGTTAGGGCCGATCCACTCCTGTCACGTAGGAAGGAAGAGACACTTTTATGTCTCTCTAACGGGTAATGTATGTATTGAGTATTGTCCGCTTCACAATGGAGGCCTAGCTACAGTCTGAGCCATATGCTAATCAAGAGATTGTAAAATTGCCAAGAAAGAGGAACACAGGAAAACAACAACCAGCAGGGAGGTGGCCTGCTTATGAATAAAGATAATGGTTGTGGAGGTATAATTGAGGATACAGGAAGACACTCTGAATTTTTTCCACTGAGGAGGAAAGCTGACAATTTAGCTTGTCTCTTTAATGGAAGATCCCAGTGAAGCCTGCCTGTAATACTTGGGAAGGATTTGGGGTAAACTCTGCCCAATAAGACATGACAGTAACTCATTAGTTAAGTCTAGGCTCTAGAATGAGTGTTATGATTTTATTTTGTATGTAACAATTTATTTCCAATATTTCTACTTACCATCTCTCGAATTTCTATACTTGGTTAAATAAAAGTTTAATCATTTGCTCTATAAACTTATCTAAGAGCCATGTGTTAAGTGGCGCTGTGATCTGAGGTGTATGTGGTAAGCTGGGTGTACTGTTCCTTTGTGAGCAGTAAATTTTTGAATGCTGAGAGCATCCAGTGGACTAGTGGCTGGGTACTCTAGAAGAATGCTTGGAGGACTTGGGGTTTGAAGTGTGCCTGTCACTAACCTGCATAGGGCCAGCAGAGCCTCCGTAGGCTAAGCAGGGAGTGCCTGTGTTGCCCATGCCGGTGGAGTCAGGAAGCTTACCCATAACAGGTACAGTCAAGACTTTCTCATGCTAAAGGCAGGCAGAAGCCTCACTCTTTACCCTCAGGAGGTGTCACAGAGGGTTGTCCATGTCTATTCTTTATCTGAGGAAAGGCCTTTCTGTCATGCAAATTTCTCACACCTTGGGCCTAATTCTTTTATCTGATTTTATACCAGTATAACTCTACTGACTTCATTAAAGTTGCTCTTGAGCAATACTGGTAAGAGATCAGAGTATAGATATTTGCTGTGACGATTCTCACTTTACCCAGAGCATCTGTACTTAGCTCCTGTTGGAATGTTGCCAATGACTAACATGAAATTAAATCTTTTTTCCCTACCTCCCATGTACTGTGTATACAGCCACCATAGTGCCTTCCGCTTATAGATTCTTGGCAAATGAGGGACTAAGACTGAGGTTTGGTCATGGTGGTAACTTTTGGAAGTTTATTGAATAATATATAAACCACTGAGATTTCCCTTAACACCTTTTTAAACTAGCAAAACTTAAAGCTAAATAGCAATGCTGAATAACAATAGCTTCAGAGAAAATTAGGGTGCCATTTTTGTTCAATATAAAAATACATTTCTACTTTATTCTGAAATAATCTTTAATAGGAAAGTTTCATATTTTCCTTTTCAGGATGTGGTCTAAACTACCATAAGAGGTGTGCATTTAAAATCCCGAACAACTGCAGTGGTGTACGTAAAAGACGACTCTCAAATGTTTCCTTAACGGGACTCAACACTATTCGGACAGTATCTGCAGAACTCTCACCTACCACCCCAGATGAGGCCCTTCTGGTATGCAATAATCTAATTATTAAAATAATAGACTGTTGCAAAAAAAAATGAAATTAAATGTTTTGTAAATTTATCACACTTTGTTGTGAAAAAGAGCACCTTAACACAACAGGAGGGGCACTGTCTCAGCATATGAATGCATATTTGTTAAGCTCTGCTTCCATCATAACCCTAATACAGTAAATAATCCATTTTTGAAGGATTATGATATTTGAGGGTCTGGTGATGTCACCCTTTCTTAGATGAGTAATCCCAACTGATTGTAGAATTGGAATTGGTATATAAATTAGAATTGATATGACAAATATGTTTACTCCATAATTGAAAAAAAAAACCTGTCATGTCAAAGCTGCATTTGTATTGATTTGTGGTACAGTGAAAAATGGCCTCAGGAGAACACTTGAAATGGGGTTCATTAAATATCTGAATAACTTCTGCTCTTGGTTTTGTGTGTGTTCAGATTTTTTCATTTGTGTAGTGCATGAACTACAATGATTCCTACAGCACTTTAACTAGCACTCGGAATAGTTTGCTCTGCAAATAATCCTTTTGTATTTGGTGATGTTTACATGTGAATCTTGTTTTAGAAAAGAGTATTAAGTTTAGGAAGAAATCTTAGGGCTTGTCTACATGACACCAGCAAAGTACTGGGGTGTGATTCATCAAGGACTCTAATATGCTGCACTCTAACTATCACATATAGCTCCTGCTGGCACACTCGTGTTCACGTTAACATTAATGTGCCAGCAGGGTCTACATGGGACAATTGGAGCACTTTACTAATCACGCTGCTTTGTCACATGCTTTGTAAACAAGCACTTAGTATAAGGGTGATAACCAGCTTCACTAAAATAAAATAGATGTATTTATGTATTTCATTTAAGAACAAAAAGTTAATAACTAGAATAAGTTAGGTTACTATATATTTTTTGTAATGGAAAGGGATACCTAAATAGTATACATATTGCCATAATTAATATATTTTAATAGCTAAAAAAGCTGCACTGTGCCCACAGAAATGAACCTCATGGTAAATAAAAGTTTTCAAAACATTTTAATTGAAAAAAGAGTAAAGAATTTGTAAGCATATGAGAATAATCATTGTCTTGTTTTCTTTCCAATTAAAATGTTACACTTATTGAACCTGACATACGACAAGAGCGTTATTCAAATGACATAGGCCTAGTGTTAGTGCAACACCATCCATGAACCCCAATTATCTACAGATGCCATTAATTATCATTAACTTACTTAGAAATTCAGGTGCACATTATGAATACATATAAAACCTACTTAAAATATTTAGTAGAACAAAAAATAAAGTTGCAGATTGTGCTTTTCAAGGTTTATTTTAGAAATGCACACTTATTAATGTCATGACAATATTGATAAAAATAGAATGAAGAGGCAATGTGACACTATTTTAGATTGTTTCCAGAACTGTGGTTAAAAGGGTGGGGACGGAGGGCTGCCACTTTATGTAAATTTTAAACAGCTTAAAATTGCTGCAGGACTTAGTACTGCCAAAAAAGACACATTGGATTAAAAAGGATACGATGTTTCTCAGGAACAATATATAAACGTTAATATTCGATTATTATGTAACCTTAGGCTGAATTTTGAATGCCATGTATGGAAAGGGCAGGACATTATTTTTTACTTCGCTTGATGCATGATTACATCTTAAGAATTTGCTGTTCCTAAAAAATAATTGTTACAAATAATTTTGGGAGGCATTGGTGACAGAATATGGAACCTTTGTCAGTTAGGCCATTTGTCTGTATCCAGCCCAGTTAAGCAATGATTCAGATGATCATCTAATGTCTGGTTAGTGTCACCTACATATACACCTCTACCTCGATATAACGCTGTCCTTGGGAGCCAAAAAATCTTACTGCATTATAGGTGAAACTGCGTTATATCGAACTTGATTTGATCCACCTAAGTTCACAGCCCCACCCCCCCGGAGCACTGCTTTACCACCTTATAGCTGAATTCGTGTTATATTGGGTTGTGTTATGTCAGCGTAGAGGTGTAGTAATTGGGTGTCTTAATTGTGGGTCTCAAGGCTGCCATTATTGTATGTGTTCTGAGCATAGTGGACTTTGGCTTTCAGAGCTGTCATTAAAGCACCTTTCTGGAACATTAAATAGATAGTGTGTGTTGTAGAATGCTGAACAATTCTATTGATACACTTTTCTAAAGTTTAGGGGTATTCTGGGGCTTTGGTTCAGGCCTCTCTATATACATGCTCTGTTAGTTGTACAGCTCAGCTGAAAGTTTCAGTTTGTTAGACTTCTAATTCTGTGACTAAAGGCCTGCCTGTCTGCTTGTTGGACACATGTTCCTTGAATTATTTAAACACCTTTATTATATACCATTTAAAAAAAACTACTTTAAAAAATTCCAGGTTGTTACTCTAAATTTCCATATGAAGAAATATAGTAGGGTTTATAGTGAATGGCAGTGCATATATATTAGTAACATTTCTTTTCTTTACAGATCATTAACTCATACAATGCTATCATTTTCCTACCAAATTATGGTTCAGAATGACATATAGATAGATAAAATCAAAACCTTTAACAAGTAGCAGGCCAAATGCTTAAACCTTGAGAAATTAAATAGGTAACTTTCTAATTTTCCTTTTCTTCCAGAGGTAAAAATTTCCATAAAGAAAATACTCCTCATTTAGGGCCAAATTCTCAAAAATGACCTCTAAAATTATACCCATTGTTTTTGCATGAATACTTTTTCCTGTGCTTGTTTTTTGTACATATACACTGTTAGCTCTCATCATTCTAATCCATCCTTCGGACTCTCTTATTCTGCAGTGTTCATTTAAAGCCATTTTTGTTGTAATTTATATTATGATAGCAGTTGAATGCCCCAACTAAAGATGTGCCATGGTTAATCCAGAGTCAGACCATACATAGCCAGCCTGAACCCAACCTGAGAATTCTAGTCATTTTCAGACCAATCCTGTCCCAAACCTGACACTTCCCCCCAAACTAGTGTCAGCACTGCCATGTTGTCCTTAACACGCGGCTTGGTGTGAATTTCCTGCAAGTCTAGGCACATAATTCATCTCTGGCTGTCTTGTGGCCATGAGGTTGATGCAGAAGTGGCTATGTGCCCTGCTCCTGCTGACTGCCATCGCTTTGCTGCACTGTGCTTGCTGCCAAGTGAGAAGCACTACAGTTTGTCAGGACACTCATTCCACGGTGAGTTTCTTTAAGGTGGTTCTGGCCAGCAGGACGAGGCACACACAGCCACTGCTACATCAGTCCCACAAACAGGAGGAAGTGATCAGCAAAGACCTCCCCTGACCCAAGCCTGAGCGGGTTAGGTGGCTTTCAGATCCAACCTGACCCAGATCTGTTGGTTTTGAGACAGGTTGCAAGGATCTAGTCCTAATTTGGACAGGGCCCAATTGCATTTGGTACTGTACATACAAAAAGAAGACATCGTCCCTTTCCCAAAGAACGTAAAATTCATCATCATCAATCATCATCATCACATTCAGTTGAACCACTAACCATGTGCTCTAACTGCTATGTAACCTTGTATTGTTGCATCTTAAATGTCATTGTAAGATGCTGCAATACAGACACCATGTTTTTTTTTCTCTCTCTATTTGCTCTGTTCTATGGGCATAGAACATTTGTGAATAATTTGAACACACACAAAAATCAGATAGCTAGATATCTGTCTAATACAGATATAAAAGGCCTAATTTTTGTGTGCAGATTTAAGCATTAAATATGAATGCCTAAAACTTGTATGTGCAAAATGATGACTGCAGTTTTAAAGAAAATGTGAAGATGCTGTATTAAGATGCCATATTTTCACAGAACATTCAACCTTGCCTCTAATTCTGCTGTCTCAGTCGGTTGTGGGTGAGCAGACACACTCAATCAAATACATTTCTCATAAGCCTTTCCTCCAGCTCTTTCTTCTCTTGTTATTCTCCATAAAAGAGTGTGACAGCTTTCTTACTGAGCTGATTGATTTGGGTGCATTCAGAATCACTTCTGCTTGGTTTAGTGACTAAAAGAAATGTTAACTATTTTTTACTCCTGTTTACCCTGCAGACCCAACACAGCTGAGAGTGAGCAAGTTAAAGTCTATTCCTCGAAATGTACCATCAACAGAATTGTTAACAAAGTTACAAAGTTTGACTTCTGTGTGAACCCAAAAGAACCCAGCTTTAGTTTGAGACACTTAAGACTAGGCTATGTCTACATTGCCCTCTGTTTGGACAACAGGGGCATGAATAGCAATGCGCACCAAAGTGCTGCTTTGTAACTCTCCTGTGTGGACACTGCATGCATATATTAAAAGGTTCCTAGTTTGCATTAATATAGTCCTGTTTGAAGAGGACCACATTAACACAAACTACGAATCTTTTAGGTTGTGCTGTCAGCGTCCACACAGGGCAGTTACAATGCAGCACTTTGGTGTGCACTGCTATTCATGCCCCTTGTAGTTCAAACTACAAGGCAGTGTAGACAAGCCCTTGGTTTGGAGGGCAGGCAGTTGGGGAAAAAAATCTCTTTACTTTCAACATGAGTAATTGACGTGGAAGTCTTTGAGAGACAATAATCATGGAATGCCAGAAGGATGTTTTAATTATCCTTATACCACCATATTTGAAACTTGTTTATAGTGCTGTAAATGCATATTTGTTTACTGATCTCTGAGAAAACTTTAACTTCCCACTTTATGAGCATAAATATCATCTACATACATAAATCACCCAGTAAAGTACTAAATTATTTCATTTGGACTCACAATTGATTATGGGTCTAAATTTAAAGGCTTTTTAAAAAAATCTAGCTCCCGGATTCTGAAGTTTTGACAGTGATTTATTTTTCATTCTCAATTTAGTAGTAATATGCTTCTTATTCAACAGAAATTTTAAGAATGTGAAGATCAAAGAGTAGGTTACATAATCTAGTAGATCAATCTGAACACCTAATCAATTTTTATTTTTATGTTCTACTGCATACTAGTCCCTCAGTGTAAAATGATAAAATGTTCATGCTTCCTTCAAAAGTAACATTGTTTTCTTTTCTTTTTTTTTTCTACTTCGTTCTGCCTTTTCTTCCTTCCAACTTGCTGTCTCAGTCTCCTTTCAGCCCTGGCTATGAGGTATATACTAAATTTACTACATTCTCTCTCATAATATCAAGAACAGTTGTGTTAAAAGTTCAGCATCTTTTATTTTACAGCCCTGATGTTAGAACTCGTCTTAAGACACGTGTGGGTTAGTTCAGATTTGTATGTCATGTTCTTCAAAATTGAGAGGTGTTTAATTCCAAAGTTTTGATTTGTCCGTGAGAGAGAGAATGACCAGCCACACAATTAAGAAGTACACTCAGATTCCAAAATGCACATCCACCCAGAGTCAGGAAGTTCAAAGCTTACTGCTTGTTCTTTGTTGTATTTACAGTAAACAAATACAACTGATGTAAAATTGACATCTTTATTCTTTATGATCTGGAGAAAGGAGTAAACAGTGAGGTGGCAAAGTCTGCAGATGATACTAAACTACTCAAGATAGTTAAGACCAAAGCAGACTGTGAAGAACTTCAAAAAGATCTCACAAGACTAAGTGATTGGGCAACAAAATGGCAAATGAAATTTAATGTGGATAAATGTAAAGTAATGCACATTCGAAAAAATAACCCCAACTATACATACAATATGATGGGGGCTAATTTTAAGCTAACAACAAGTCAGGAAAAAGATCTGGGATCATTTGCATAATTCTCTGAGAGAGGCAACGCAGTGGCAGAGGCAGTCAAAAAAGCAAACAGGATGTTAGGACATTAAAAAGGATAGAGAATAAGACTGAGAATATATTATGCCCTTATATAAATCAATGGAAATCTGCGTACAGAGTGGGTCTCCTCATCTCAAAAAAAATATACTGGCACTAGAAAAGTTTCAGAAAAGGGCAACTAAAATATTAGGTGTTCGAAGTGGGTCCCATATGAGGAAAAGATTAAAGAGGCTAGGACTCTTCAGCTTGGAAAAGAGGAGACTAGGGGGGATAAGATAGAAGTATGTAAAATCATGATGATGGGAGAAAGCGGATAAGAAATATTATACTTATTCCCATAATACAAGAACTAGGGGTCACCAAATGAAATAATAGGCAGCAGTTTAAAACAAATAAAAGGAAGTTCTTCTTCACCAGTGCATAGTCAACTTGTGGAACTCCTTGCTGAGGAGGTTTGTGAAGGCTAGACAATATATATGTGTATATATAGTGGAAATGGATAAATTCATGGTGGTTAAGTCCATAAATGGCTGTTAGCCAGGATGGGTAAGGAATGGTGTCCCTAGCCTCTGTTGTCAGAGGATGGAGATGGATGGCAGGAGAGAGACCACTTGATCATTGCCTATTAGGTTCACTCCCTCTGGGGCACCTGGCATTGGCCACTGTCGATAGACAGGATACTGGGCTAGATGAACCTTTGGTCTGACCTGGTACGGCCGTTCTTATGTTCTTATGAGGTCATTCAAGCATAAATGAACACATGATTTGGACTGTAGAATCTTTATTACCAGTGATGATGTATGGTAAGGAAAACAAATTCACTTTCAGATATCTGGGAATTTTCAGGGCTGGCAGTGTTTTAAAACATGGTTTTACTTCTGCAGTGCACAGACCTCATCTGGAAAAAACTCAGTAAGAATAAACACTGAAGCCCTATGTAATATAATAGAAGAGTATATACATCTTAATTTTCTTAAGGAGAACACATTTCTATTTTTGTAATGGAGACTGCATGTCAAAGGTACTGTCTCTGGAAAAATCCATGTTTATACCTAGAGAAGTTTGTTTAATGTTGTACACTGCTAAAGTATTTGAAATGGTGAAAATTTAGCACCTTTCCCTTTTGTAGAATATCAGGGTTGGAAGGGACCTCAGGAGGTCATCTAGTCCAACCCCCTGCTCAAAGCAGGGCCAGTCTCCAGACAGATTCTTATCCCAGTTCCCTAAATGACCCCCTCAAGGATTGAACCCACAAGCCTAGGTTTAGCAGGCCAATGCTCTAACCCCTGAGCTATCCCTCCCTGCATAACAGCTGCCTGAGATGCACCCATGGCGGAAGAGCAGGCTTTGAAAACTTCCTCCTTGGTAGGAAAAGAAGAATGATTGATCAACAGGTGTACAGAGTGTATTAAAATGATCAGCTGAAGATTATATCAAAACTGGTAGGCCAGTCTATTAGAAACCATGTCCCTCTGGCTGAAAAAAAATCTGGGTTTTTTTAATTCTGTAGCACATACTATAACCAATTAACCTCAAAATTATCCACCCACAGAGTAGTATGATGCAAATGGATACATAGGAAAATGTTTTTGTAATGCATAGCATCATCTTTATTATAGATGTGTCCAACAGTTAAAATGCGAGCAATTAGGGATTATACTTGGTGGTCTATGTCTAAATAAATCTAAATAAATCACAATTTATTTGTTTAGAAAATTCATGACTGTGTAAATGGCAAAGTATTAAATTTCACAGAGTTCACATGGAGAGAATTTTACAAGTGTATTTAGTCAATTTCAAGGACAGAATGAATTTTACAAGTAACATTTAGTCCTTGAAATTTGTCACATTGCAGGGCAACTGCACCACTATTCCCTCCTGTAAGGGCCACCCAAGGCACCTGCTCTCAGGCTTGTGGCTCCTCAGTTGTCACCTCTCTTGGGTGGAGACCCGCATCTCTCTCCCTCCTGACTGGAGTTTTTTCTAGGTTAGATAGTTCCCTACCTACACTGTGAGTTCCCAGCAAGTCAGACTGCCTAAGCAGGCCTGCTTTGCTTTCTCTTCAGAGGCTATAAAGAGCATAATTGCCCACAGTTATAAGTTACCACACAGCTCTTTCTAAGCATTTATTCTTAAGGTGAAAACCTTACAGAGAAAACATTTAACAATAAAAGAACCTACACTCATGCTAATAAGCTTACCCCCCAGCTTCAGCAAAGACCCTGGTAGGAGTCAGTCCTTCAAGCCCCACACAGGGATTTTCCTGTGGTTACAAGTTCATAACAGCTTTTTCTCAGCACAAGAACATTTATGAATCTGTCAGTCACTCCTTTATATGGTTTGGCCTCTGATCTTCTTTTCATGAACCAAGTGATAACGGACAAGGGCCCCTCTCAAGGCAGAGTTTCAAAAAGCTGATTTCTTGCATAACTGGAGGAAGTATATTTGCATACACCTTGCCCTAGATATTTCCTAGGAAACCCACTTAATTTTAAAAGTTCATTCTTGTCTGGCACATTGTTTCAAATAGTCCTTTGAAGTTTATAACACTTCCCAGGGTTTACATTACTCATGTCTCTTCCTTTCACCTCAAATGATGTTACATACAATCCCACAGTAATACATAAACATTTGCATTTTTAGTACAGTGAACTTCTAAGATACTTAAACTTAATTCAGTAAGATTTAACTTAATTCAGTAAGGTTGGTCCAAGATATTACAGGAAATTGCCATATCTGTCACAAAATTGACTAAATTTGCTTGTAAAATTCATTCTGACTTGAAATTGACTAAGGTAATTATTTGTATTAAAAACTGCATTGTAGACATTTTCCTTTTAAAAATAATATTTAAAAGTTCACAGTTTGGGGTCATTTTCACGATTCCTGTGCCTTCCATGAAATCATGATTTATACACAGGCCATAATTATATTGCATGTTTAGCATTTTAAAATACTTTTGAAACAGATTTCACTTTTGGGAAGACAAAGTAAGCTAACTATTTCCTTGGTAAAAACAGTATCTTGAGCTTTGAATATTCAAATTCAAATATATTGTTATATAAAATAGAGGATAATAGAGTACATATTGTAATGTTTTTGTATATGTTTCTAAAAATGCTGAATTTTAGAAGTAGGTCTGAGTGGACTTAAGCTCTGAAGTTTTACATTGTTTTGTTTTGTTTTTTTGAATGCAGTTATGTAACAAAAATATATATTTGTAAGTTACACTTTCACGATAAAGAGATTTGCAGCACAGTACTTGTATGAGGTGAATTAAAGAATACTATTTCTTTTGTTTATAATTTTTACAGTGCAAATATTTATAATAAAAAATAATATACACTTTGATTTCAATTATATCACAGAATACGATATATATGAAAATGTAGAAAAACATCCAAAATATTAATACATTTCAATTGGTAGTCTATTGTTTAACAGTGTGATTAAAACTGCAAATTAATAGCAATAATTTTTTTAATTGCGATTATTTTTTTGAGTTTATCACGTGAGTTAACTGCAATTAACCCCTAGTTAAAATTATTTTAAAGTTGGCCATTTAAGAAATTTAATATTATCTCATTTGTTTTGGCATGAATGATCTTAACTGAATATAACAGACCATTCTGAATTATTAGTTAAAACTCATTCAAAAGTTGTGTTTTTGCTACATTTGAAAAACTTGAGTTGCAACTAAATTAATTATTGTTTTATCTAATTGTTATTATTATAATTTAGACTCTAGATGGGTCAGATAAATAGATCAGGTTGCTATTGTGATATTAGCAGTAACTCAACCAGTCATCCCTTCCTGTCTAGCTAATTTGTGTGTTGCAGTTCTGTTGGCTGAAATTCATAAACTGAATGAAGGGGATTGTGTACATGTGCCAAGGGCTCTCAGTGGTAAAATATTAGGCTCCATCTGTCACTGCTTTTAAGGGTTCAGTGTCTATATGCTAGCTCCTGTGTTTCGTTATTGGAAAATCCTGCTCCAGTGGACAGGATCAGGTTCATTAGAATGGGATTCCTAATGGATAAAGTGAACCTCTCCCCTGGAGAATGGAGACTTCAGTTGGCTACTGCCCTCTTCCATATTCTAGTTCTCTGCCCCTTCTCCCTGTCATCCTTGATTACACCTTCCACATTCCCCCTACATTCCTTCCCCCTCTGCTCCACTTGCCTGGTCTGCCTCTTGGGTTTGATAGAAATTTACAAAATAATTTTTTTTTAAAACCTATTTCTTTCCAACTATGACAGTCAAATTCCAGAGTTTCTTATCCCAAAAGTTTGCGTGGTAAGTTTGCCTAGATACTTCTTTTAAAAAATAATTAAAATGTAAAATATATATCCTATGTCCCAAAACTAAACCAATAAGTCAATTGCAAAGTAAGAGCCAGATTCATCAGTACTTTCTGTACTCTTTGCACTGTTCTACAACAGCACAAAGTAGCCAAAGCACAAAGTGAATCTGGCTCTAACTGTTAAAAATTAAAATATGATTTAAGGTTGAGTCTTCAGCTCATTATAGATATCACCCGGTATCTGTCTCTTTGGGTCTCTTGTTTCATATTTATATATAATTCTTAAAATATTTTTAAAGTAATTCCCAGACATAAAACTGTTAAACTGGGAGCACGGGTTGAGAGTTTATATCAGTAACTTGAGAGAAATAAATAAACAAACACTCTAATTGTTGCCCAAACAGGCATGACAAACCCAGGAAATTCAGAGTTAGGGTTGCACTTGAAAGAAATTGAAATACATTAAGATATAGAAAGCACATTTCAAAGACATGCTATTTATTACATACTACTGTAACAGTTAGACAGTAATGGTAGTGCACCATGTAGATGCCATACATTACCTATAGTAGGCCTTGATTCTATTTGGGTAGAAAGGGGTGTATTTAAATCGTTGAAAGTCAAGTAATTTTATTTTTTAAATTACTAAAAATACTGTGTTTATAGAAAGAAATAGTAGGCAACTCTTACAATTTTTTTCTCTTACTGATATCTCAGCGATGTTACTCCCACTATTTGGTGAAAGGGGTTCTTTTACACACCTTAGGAGATGCCACAATTGAGACGAAGGAAAATAATTACAGTTATTAACCATGGCTAATTTATTATTAAAGAAAGAAAAAGAAAACATTGAACAAACAACACAAATGACAGAACACAAATGATAAATTGCTTACTTCCATTATGATCTGTTTTGTATGTCTCTCTGTGGAGAACTTTTAACAGAGATTCTTCTTCGAGTGCTTGCTTATATCGATTCCAATTAGGTGTGCGCGCACCACGTGCATGCTTATCGGAAGATTTTTACCCTAGCAACACTTGGTGGGTCGGCTGGGCACCCCCTGGAGTGGCGCCTCTATGGCCCTGGATATATACCCCTGCCGCCCCAACAGCCCTTCAGTTCCTTCTTACCGCCCATGTCGGTCGTCAGAACAGTGGAGCGCAGCTTAGCTGATCTCCACCTCCCTAGCTACTCGCAGTTTTTTTATTAATTCTCGTGTATATTGTTGTAAATTCTATAGTTATAGTTAGTTTTATTCATTCTTTGTTATAGTTAGTATATATAGTTGACAGGGGTTCGGGGATTAGCCCCTTCCCCACACCGGTACCGGGCCCCATGCCTGGTTCACCGGGCTTTAAACCATGTTCGACCTGCCACAGGCCGATGCCAATGGGAGATCCCCACGACTCTTGCCTTAAGTGCTTCGGGGAATCCCATCTCTCGGATAAGTGCTGGATCTGTAAGGCCTTTAACCCCAGGGCGCAGAAGGAGCGGGACTTTCGTCTGAAACAACTCCTGATGGAGGCAGCTTTTACTCCTCCACCCTCAGCACCAAGCGCTGGACAGTCCGTATCAAGCAGAAGCGTCTCTTCGGCACTGGATTGAGCCGGTACCGCTAAGGCCCCCTCGGCACCGACCGTCGCTGGCACTGTCGTCTGCTCGGCACCATTCCTTCTCTCCACGGATTAAGAAGCATAAGACTCCTGTGGCTTCCGTGCCACCTGCACCGCAGTTGGAGCACCCGCCTAAGTCGGACCGCCCGGCAGCGACACCTGCTGCGGCACCGACAGCTTCGGCACCGTCAATTCTGGTCCTGCAAGGGCCATCGAGTCCAGCGCCTGAAAGCTCCCCGGCGCACGCCATGGGGACCTTTTCTACGGTGAGGGAGCTGATTGTAGTCCACGCTGCCTCAACCCCCGGCACAACCAGTGAGGGTCATTCACTTGATAGGCAAGCCTGCCCTGCTGAGGCCACCCTTTGTCAGCACCGTCGAGAGGCACCGATCACAATCACGGTCCCACTGACGCTCTCGGTCCTGTCGCCGATCCCGGTCCTGATGCCGCTCGCAGTCCTGGCACCGCTCTCCATCTCGGTACCAGTCGCACTCATGGCACCGCTCAGCGTCCCGTTCGCCGGCCCGCTACTCTCGACACCGATCCAGCTCCCAGTATTGTTCCCGGCACCGCGCCTCTCGCAGCTGCTCTAGACATAGAGCCTCCAGATCCCGGTCAACCTCCTGGCACCATTCCGGTCGCAGGTTCCGGTCTCATTCCTGGTACCAGTATGGCAACTGGTACCGCTCTCCGGTGCAACACAGGGAAAGGTCATTTGGAGATCGAGACCCTTCCCTGGGGTTTTCAGCGCCACCTTGGCCATCTCGTCACACGTCTGTGTCTTCTCACGTGGGCAGTGCTTCCTATGCACAGGACCGTGACTCAGATGTACCCAGCCGTGTCTTTCAGGAGACCCAGACCCAGGAACAGGGACCCCATCAGTGGTCATTCTGGACACCTTGGGCATACTGTCAAGCCCAAGGTGCGCCTCCAATGCCATCCTGCTCTGCACCATCGGAACACCGGGTGCTGGAGGCAACAGTCAGCCGCCCCCCTCCCACGGGTACAGAGGAGGCTCCCATTCAGCCAGCAGTGTCTCAAGTTCCACCCGAGACTGATGTTGCTCAAGAACTGGAGCCCCCACAGGACCCTCTTGTCCCTGGCCTTTCCTCTTCCTCCTCTCCAGGTGAAGCGGTGGCAAGGACATCCTCCTTGGACCCTCCTCCAATTGACCTGCAGGCACATCAGGGCCTCCTGAGGTGGGTGGCGCTGAATATGAATCTTCAGGTGAAGGAGGTCCCAGAGATAGAGGACCAGTGGTGGATATCCTGTCAGCTGACACCCCCACAAGAGTGGTCTTGCCATTTATCCGTACGATACAAGCAAACGCCGATACCATCTGGCAATCTCCAGCATCTATTACGCCCACGGCCAGGGGAGTTGAGCGGAAGTACATACCTCTAAGGGGTATGAGTACCTGTACGTGCACCCTTCTCCATGCTCCCTTGTAGTGCAATCAGTCAATGAAAGGGAACGCCATGGCCAGCAAGCTCCTGCTCCAAAATCAAAGGAGGCTAGGCGCATGGACTTATTGGGCCGCAAGGTATACTCTACTGGGGGCCTCCAACTCAAGGTGGCAAACCAGCAAGCCCTGTTCAGCCGGTACAATTATAACACGTGGACGGCGGTGGAGAAATTCAAGGAGTTCTTTCCCCAAGACTCCCGACCAGAGTTTGCTGCCCTTTTGGAGGAAGGGAAGAAGGTGGCGAGAACTTCTCTCCAGGCCCCCCTGGACACAGCTGACTCCGCAGCCAGAACCCTGGCTTCAGGTGTCACCATGAGGCGGATATCATAGCTTCAGGTCTCAGGCCTTCCACCTGAGTTACAAACCACCATACAGGACCTGCCCTTTGACGGTCAAGGCCTATTCTCTGAAAAGACTGACCCCAGGCTGCAGAGCCTTAAGGACAACAGGGTCATCATGCGCTCCCTTGGGATGCACACCCCAGTGACTCAGCGCAGGTCCTCCTGTCCCCAGCCTCACCGCCCTTATCCTCCGCCTAGACCAAGACAGAACTTCGGCAGAGGACGCGGCTGAGGCAATCGTAGACTGCGGTCTGGACCCCAAGGGGGCCGGAATTAAGGTCTCTCCAAACCACCTAGGGGGCCAAAGCCAAACTTTTGAAGGTGCGCCCGAGGACGGCATACCAGTTCCTTTCCAGGATCCTTTACCTCCCTTTTCCAACTACCTCTCCTTTTTCCTCCCTGTGTGGTCCCAGCTAACTTCAGATCATTGGGTCCTACATACAGTGGAACTTGGGTACCACCTCCAGTTTATTTCGCCCCCTCCCTTCCACCGCCCACCCTCGTCCGTCTTCAGGGACCCCTCTCATGAGCAATTCCTCTTACAAGAGGTGCGCACGCTCCTTACCATGGGAGCCATAGAGGAAGTACCAGAAGCCCAAAGGGGGAAGGGGTTCTACTCCCACTATTTCCTAATCCCCAAGGCGAACGGAGGTCTCAGACCTATCCTAGACCTGCGAGAACTCAACAAATTCATGATAAAGTTTAAGTTCCGCATGGTATCCCTGGGGACCATCATCCCATCCTTGGATCCCGGAGACTGGTATGCCGCCCTCGACGTGAAGGACGCATATTTTCACATCGCCATTTATCCTCCACACAGGCAGTATCTCCGATTTGTAGCCAACCGTCAGCATTTCCAGTTTACGGTCCTACCATTTGGCCTCTCTACAGCACCGAGAGTATTCACAAAGTGCATGGCTGTAGTCGCCGCCTCCCTCTGCCGCCGCCGGATATACGGTCTTTCCGTATCTCGACGATTGGCTCATCAGAGGGACCTCCAAGACACAATTCACCCATCATGTAGGCATCGTCAAGGACCTATTCATACGTCTAGGTCTGATGATCAATACAGAGAAATCAACTCTGGTTCCCACTCAGAGGATAGACTTCATTGGGGCCATCCTGGACTCCAGTCTCGCCAGAGCCTGCTTACCACCGACTCGGTTTCAGGCGATGGTAACAATTATCCAAAGCCTACAAAACTTCCCAATGACTTTGGCTTGCACTTGTCTCGGTCTATTAGGTCACATGGCTGCCTGCATGTTCGTGACCAAATACACCAGGCTACGCCTCCGTCCCCTCCAATCTTGGCTCAACTCGGTATACCACCCGGGCAGAGATGCCATAGACATGATAGTCACCATTCCCCCGAGCATCCTAGGCTCCCTCGACTGGTGGCTGACGCCCTTCCTGGTGTGTGCAGGGATGCCATTCCATCCACCCCAGCCTTCCATGGCCCTGATGACGGACACCTCATCTCTTGGCTGGGGTGCCCACCTCGGACATCTTCGCACCCAAGGCCTTTGGTCATCTCAGGAGTTGGCCTTGCACATCAATGTCCAAGAGCTGAGAGCAGTCCGCTTTGCGTGCCAGGCGTTTCAACAGCACTTACAAGGCCACTGCGTCTCAGTGTTCACAGACAACACAACGGCCATGTATTACATAAACAAGCGGGGAAGGGCACAGTCCTCCCCCCTGGGTCAGGAAGTCATCCAGCTTTGGGACTTCTGTATAGCCCACTCAATAGACCTGGTAGCATCTTTTCACCCAGGCTTTCGGAACATTCTGGCGGATCAACTCAGCAGATCCTTCCTGTCTCACGAGTGGTCGATTTGTCCGGACGTTATTCATTCCGTTTTCCGGAAGTGGGGCTTTCCCTGTATAGACCTCTTCACTTCCCACGAGAACAGGAAATGCCAGATGTCCTGCTCCTTCCAAGGCCTCTCCTTGGGCTCAATCTCGGACGCTTTCCTGATGCCGTGGACGAGCCAACTGCTTTACGCCTTTCCACTGTTCCCACTGGTTCACAGGGTCCTGATGAAGCTCCGCAGAGTCAGAGCTCACTTGATCATGATCGCTCCAGCGTGACCCAGGCAGCACTGTACACCAAGCTGCTCGACCTGTCGATAGCCAACCCAATTACCCTGCCTCTTCACCCAGACCTCATAACTCAGGACCACGGTAGACTTCGCCACCCAGACCTGCAGTCCCTTCACCTCATGGCATGGCTGCTGCGTGGTTAAGCCAGTCTGAGTTACGTTGCTCTGCCTCAGTACAACGAGTACTCTTGGGTAGCAGGAAACCTTCCACTCGGTCAACGTATCTGGCCAAGTGGAAGCGTTTCTCCTGCTGGTGCGAAACACAGAATGTCACTCCCACCGAGGCCTCGATCCCCACCATCTTGGACTACCTTTGGTATCTTAAACAGCAGGGCCTAGCGATATCATCATTAAGGGTGCACTTGGCAGCCATCTCTACCTTCCACCCAGGGGAGAGTGGCCGCTCCGTGTTCTCACACCCTATGGTTTCTAGGTTCCTCAAGGGCTTGGAGCGCCTATACCCCCAAGTACGACGCCCCGCCCCAACCTGGGACCTCAACCTGGTTCTAACCAGACTTAATGTCATCCCCATTTCGAGCCATTAGCAGAGCCTCTGGCTCGCTTACTAGTAGTCATGTCGCTGCCGAAGCAACAGCTTTTCCTCATAGATCTACATCTCCAGCGAGTTCTCCGAGCTCGCGGCTCACGCTGGACCACTATTGTACTGTTGTCACTCAAGGACAAGTCAGGTGCGACCACACCCAGGCGCATCTAAATGGTCGCTCTCATGTAAAGCAGAGAATACTCCACCGTCTATCTCACGAAGGAACAATGCAATCCCTAACGTACGGTAGAGACGCTCGCCAAGTATAATTCATGCACAAAACCTCGTAAAACCCACAACCTCATCGCATGGCAGTTCGATGATCAGGGCCTACTTGTCTCCCCCGGCAGATCTCATCTGAGCTGAAGCATGATCCGTACTATGACTACTCATGTCCTCGAGCCATCCACGTCACCACCAAGAGCTCAGGGCCATCATCTGCCGCCTCCTGGCTCATTGACCCATCCAGGAATATGGGGTAGACTGGTCCTCCACCCTGTGCGTCAACTGCTTTCAACAGCTTCAGGATGTATGGCAGCGGGCCAGCAGTGATCGGTCACATCTCACTCAACCCCACCACCTAGGTAAGGCTTTGGAATCACCTAATTGGAATCGATATGAGCAAGCACTCAAAGAAGAAAAGACGGTTACTCACCTTTGTAACTGTTGTTCTTCGAGATGTGTTGCTCATATCCATTCCAAACCCACCCTCCTTCCCCTCTGTCGGAGTAGCCGGCAAGAAGGAACTGAAGGGCCATTGGGTCGGCAGGGGTATATATCCAGCATCATAGCGGCGCCACTCCAGGGAGTGCCCAGCTGACCCACCGAGTATTGCTAGGGGAAAAATCTTCCGACGAGCATGCACGCGGCGTGCGCACACCTAATTGGAATGGATATGAGCAACACATCTCGAAGAACAACAGTTAGAAAGGTGAGTAACCGTCTTTTACTGTACTACTTTGAGAGTGAACCTGCCTTTCGTGAGGCACTTGTCTCTGGGTAGTTTTGAGACCAAGGGCTATTCTTTCTCCCAAATTATTGTGAATCTATTCTTAGTATCTTATTAGAAACTTAAAACTGTTTATTGATGGTCAAAATAATTTGTTTAAGGAAAGGAATATCCTGCTGTTTTTTTTTAATAAATGACTAGCTAGTTTACTGTTGGGCAAAGTCGGTTGTATTAACTAAATCCTATGAAATTGAAGAAAATATTTAAATCAGTTACTTAGAATAAGCCATACAAGGAGTTGTATTGAGACAGGCCAATTATGAATATTAAGGCGCTTAAATACAATTAAATCCTATTATTTCTCTACTTACCAGTGTTTGCCCCTGTCTTAGCTCCAGGAATAGTGTCTAACCATTTGATTATTAATAAACTGTTAGTTTTTGTAAATTGCAGCAGCAATTTCATATCCCAATAAAATCATTACAAGAGTTTAAATCTAATCCCTTCATGCAATGTCTTAGTTAATTTTGTCTCACCAATCCATGTTGAAGTCTTGGGGAGGTTTTCCTGGGGTTGGCTTCCTCCTCAGTGTGCCATTTACACATTTAAGAAGTACACAAAAGTTTTACATTTCCAACTACATATATTTTCCCTGACGTTTTAAACATTCAAGGTAATGCTTTTCTTTGAAAAGTGGGGTTGGCAGGGCTCACTTTACTCCTAGATTTATTGTTCTGACACCACTTTCTACCTTTCCTTTTGCAATTAGATCTTTTCCTAAGACATAAATGTTTTACATGGTTTGTCTTCTTAACACGATCTCCTTAGAGTTACGGTTTGTTTGTTATAGCAATTAAACGTCTATTAAATATTTTATACAAAGCTCAGATTTCAATAACCAATTAATCTTTTAAACATTTCACAAAGAAAATAATATAAATGTAACCCTTCTGCCCCTCTGAGTTTGCAGCAACAAGGGCCGGGTTCAGTATCCAGGGGTTCCGTTTCAATAACACAATGCATAACTGGCTTGAGCCCCCACCCAGTGACCTGGGACACTTACATACCACCCCCCCGGGCGCCTCTAGGAGGCAATACTTCCCCCCTCACAAGCATGGAGTCTGAGTGTAGCGAAATCCTTTCAATAAAGGAGGGAAACAAAGCGGCATCACATTGGAGAAACACCACGAACAGGCTTATAACACAAACCATAAGCAAAAACCCACCTCCAAGTACATTT